>NW_005199363.1:195494-196930 GCF_000372725.1 Emiliania huxleyi CCMP1516 | reverse complement strand
TTTTTTGCGAGAGAAGATCGTTTTCTTGAAGGGGAGATTTTTTGTTTCACCTGGGGGGGGCTATTTTTTGGGGAAAAAAAAACCACCTGGTTCCCCTAAAAGGAGGGTCCATTTTTCCCCTCCCCCGGATTGGTGTTGAGGTGGGGGAACCCCTTTTAAATCTATTTGGGAGAAAAAAGGGGGGGGTTTCTCTTTCCTTGTTAAGGAGAATGGAGGGGAATAATGTCTTTGGGGCCCCCCCCCCCCACCCTCCCTGCCCCCCCCCTCCTGCCCCCCCCCCCTCCCTGCCCCCTCCCCCTCCCTGCCCCCCTCCCCTCCCTGCCCCTCACTCTCGAGACCCGTTGCAGGCTGCTCCGTCGGCGCCCCCCTCCGCGCCCGAAGAATCTCCGACCGACGGGAGCCTCCGCAGCGTCGACCGCTTCGAGGGCGGCGGCCCCCAGGGGCGGACGAACGCCCAGCAGCTCTTTGACGAAGCTAAGGACGACGGCGACGGCGACGACTTTGAGTCTGATCGCCCTCCGCGCGGTCGGAGGGAGGGGCCCGCCGGCGACGGCTGGAGCTTCAGCGAAGAGCCCGCCGTGCGCGCTCCGCCGGCGCAGCGGCGGCGGCTCAACAAGACCGCCGAGCTGGCCGGCGGCAGCCAGGAGACGGCGCACGACCTCGACGAGGACGACTCGCAGCAGACGGAGGCCGACGACTCGCAGCGGCGCGCGTGGACCGACTCGGACCTCGGGAGCGCGGCGGCGCAGCAGCAGCGGAGCGGCAAGCGGCGCGCGGCGGCCGCCCTGCCGACGGCGGCGACGCTCGACCTGACGGCGGACGGCGGCGATGAGCAGCCGGGGCCAAAGCGGCGAGCGACGCGCGGCAGCTCGGGCGGCGCCGGCAGCGGCGCCGGCTCCGCGGGGGGGAGCATCGTGCTTGAGGGGAGCGAGGGCGAGGGCGAGGCCAAGCCGAAGAAGGGAAGCATCCGCGAGGAGCGGCGCAAGAAGCGCGCCCGCGAAGAGGAGGAGAAGGCGCTGGCGGGCGCGGAGGAGGGCGAGCAGACGTGCGTCCTCTACCTCGACTCGCTCTACCTCTGTGAACAGCGTCTCTTCACACCTGCGCCTGTGAATAGGTGCATCCTCTACCTCGACTCGCTCGGAGGGCACCGCGAGAGAGGCGCCGCCCCGCCACCCCCGCACCGACTCCCCCCTCCGTCCGCCCCTCTGTCCGCCCCTCCGTCCGCCCCTCTGTCCGCCCCTCCGTCCGCCCCTCTGTCTGCCCCTCTGTCTGCCCCTCTGTCTGCCCCTCTGTCTGCCCCTCTGTCCGCCCCTCTGTCCGCCCCTCCCCCGCCCCTCTGTCTGCCCCTCTGTCCGCCCCTCTGTCCGCCCCTCCCCCGCCCCTCTGTCCGCCCCTCTGTCCGCCCTTCTGTTCGCCGCTTTCGCCGCCCCCCCCCC
>NW_005199363.1:174288-195394 GCF_000372725.1 Emiliania huxleyi CCMP1516 | reverse complement strand
GAGTCCGATAAAAAAAAGGGGGCGGCCCCCCCCGCTTGGGGCCCCATTTACCGGAAAATGAGATGGCCCCCCATTTCAACGGTTTTTATTTTGGAGAGGGGAAAGCCCTCCTTACAGCCGGCTGTGGGCAGGGGAAGATTTAGGCCCCCCCGGACGGGCCGTTGCCCCCCCCCCCCCAAAAGGCATCATGTACCTCAAGTGGTACCTCGAGGAGGAGTACAAGAACAAGATGGCGCGCCGCGCCGGCGCCTCCTCCTCCTCCGCCGAGGCGCCGCCGCCGGTCGACGACCCAAAGTTCCGCTTGATGGAGACCAAGGAGGTCAAGGCGCCGCGGCAGCACAACCACTCCGACTGCGGCCTGTACATGCTCCAGTTCATCGAGAAGCTCGCCAAGCACGCCTCCGCCCTCAAGCCGCCGCTCGAGAACACGCCCCACCCGTCGTGGTCCGCCTACGAGGAGCTCCGCTTCGGCAAGGAGGAGGTCCGCCAGATGCGGCGGGACATGAAGTGCGACATCCAGCTCCTCGGCGAGCAGCAGGCGGGCGGCGCCTGATCGCGGCTCTTGCGGCCACGCCCCGCCGCCCCGCCGCCCCGCCGCTGCTCCAAAGGATGGAGAGGGCAGGGGCAGGGGTGGCAGCGGCGGCAGGGGCGGCAGGTAATGTACACGCTCCAAGGAGGGGGCGCGCTGGCGTGGGCTCGGCCGTGCGGTCTGCGCCGCCGAACCGCGTGCCGATGTGGCGCGAGAGAGACCAGCTTTGTTGTTACGTTGGGCGAGTTGTCAGTTTGGTACGTGACGTGTGGAAGTCGGAGCAGAGTGTGAGAGTGAGAGAGTGCAGTGTGCCGCGTAGCCCGTGGCTCGCTCACATGTCGAACTCCGGGAGAGGAAAAACGCTTCGTCAAATCTCACTCAAATCCGAGCATTGCTCCGCCCAGAACCGCGCGGCGCCCAGTGTGTCTCTCCGAACGCCGGCGTGTGAGGTGTGTTTGTCTCCTCCCCCCCATAGAATCGA
This sequence comes from Emiliania huxleyi CCMP1516, assembly GCF_000372725.1. Taxonomy (NCBI): domain Eukaryota; phylum Haptophyta; order Isochrysidales; family Noelaerhabdaceae; genus Emiliania; species Emiliania huxleyi. The sequence goes on along the minus strand of NW_005199363.1, from coordinate 194,384 downwards.
GCATATCCGCTCCGGCGGCCTTCCGAGCGCGCGAGCTGGCCACGACACGCCCGCCCCTCCCCTATGCATGAGCCCCTCAGACACCGCGCCGCCTCACCGCGCCGCCGCCATCGACGGAGGCGACCTCGCCACCCGCAGCGCCGGCCGGCCTGGCTTGCTGCTGCTCGCCGCGCTGCTGCCCCGGGAGGCTCGCCGCCCAACAGGCAGCTCCGGAGGCTCGTCGATGAGCCACGCTGCCTCCTCCTCCGCCGCCTCCGCCGCCTCCGCCGCCTCCGCCGCCTCCGCCGCCTTTTCCGCCGCCGCCGCCTCCGCCGCTGCCGCCGCCTCCGCCACCTCCGCAGCCGCCTCCACCGCCTCCCCCCCCTCGGCCTCGGACGCGGTTTTGAAGATGTTCCCCGGCCACTCCTCGTACGGCTGGCGAGGGGGGTGGTGCTCGTGCACCTCCCCATTCACCTGCGAATCACCACTCGAGATCGCTCGAGATCACACCCGAGATCGCTCGAGACCACCCGAGATCGCTCGAGATCACACCCGAGATCGCTCGAGACCACCCGAGATCGCTCGAGATCACACCCGAGATCGCTCGAGACCACCCAAGGGGCCGGCCGAGGTTGAGGATGTGCTCGACGGGGCCGCGCCAAACGCATCTCCGCGCGCAGATGTGGCCGAGGTATGGCCGAGACTCAGCCGAGATTCGCCGAGGCTGGCCTGCATCTCGACGCGCAGAAAGTCGCGTGCGCACGTGACCGGGCCACCGTAGTGCTGCTTCGCGAGGTTGCGGATCTCGTTCATCACTCCGTCCGCGTACCTATAGCCACCAGCCACTCCTCCTTCGTGATGAGTTGCTGGACACGGACCCCGTCCACCACTCCCGCTCGCGCACGCGCTGCCCGAGCCCAGGTAGCGCGACGAGAAGTGGGTGAGCACGAGCCGCTTGGCGCCTAGAGGATGCAGTCATGGCATGTCAATCATTGATACGTAAAAAATGTCACATGCGATGTCAATCAGGACATCTCGGAGGCATCTCGGCTATCTCTCGCCGATCTCGGACGCGAACTGCGCCGCCATCTGCGGCGTCGAGTGGCCGTGCTCGACGGCCAACCTGCGGATGGTGTCCGGGCCGCGCCCGCGCTGCCGGTCGAAGTTTGTGCACGCGTTTGTGCACTCGTGGACCAGCACGTCCACCTAGAGACATGCCCAGGACGGGTGTGCCGGACGTGTCTTGCGGACGCAGTGGCGAGGAGCAGCGCGTCCACCTAGAGACACGCCGCACGTCTCGGCTCCACTCGTGACGCACTTGAACCAGCGCTCGTGAGTCCAGCACAGCGACCCCTTCGCAGTGCGCCGCCGCGCGAGAGCAGTCGCGCGTGTCGCTGAGCAGGCCTGCCATCGTACACTCTCATCGTTGGACAGATACCTCATTGTGCCCGCCGCGCTGCGTCGCAGAGCTGGCCGATCCGGCGAGAGGTGGGAGGGTCCATGAAGTCGGACGGCTGCAGCAGCTCGCCCGTCGGCAGCTCGATCGGCGTCCCGAGCTTGAAGTTGCCGAGCAGCCGCTTCTCCACCCCGTGCGCCTCGAGGAGCGGGAGCAGTCTGTCGGCGTGCAGCGAGCCTGGGCCGGGGGAGATAGGGGGAGATAGGGGGAGATGTGGGGAGATATGGGTGTGAGGCACTCGTCCATCGCTTCGCTCTCGAGGCCGGCAAGGAGCCTTCGGGTACACCTCGAGCAGAATGATACAATGTCAGATGCTATGATACGGTGTGATGTGCGGCGCGCCTGGCCGCGGGTACTCCTCGAGCAGCCAGCCGACCGTCGGGACGGTGTGGTCCATCTCGACTGCCCGGATGCGCATCTTTGGCGCGCGTGGCGCCGCGCGGCCCCCGTGCGCCGTCGGGTGGGGCACGGACCACGCCCCGTCCTCCTCCGGCCAGAGCGGCGGCGCGAGCACCTCCCGTGGAGCGGAAGCACGCAATGAGTTACTCAACAGTGATTAATGAATGAACGAGTTCACAAGAGCACCTCCCCGTGGAGCGGAGGCACGCCCGACAGGACGGCGGGCACGTGCTTCGGCTGCTGCAGCGCCTCGAGCCCGTGGAGCTCGTGCACCTGCACCACGGGGAGGTGCTCTTGAGAATTGAGTGACTCACTCATTCCTTCTTGTTGATGAGCTAACCGCGGGTGCGCCTGCAGCCGCAGCCGGCCGAGCCCCACGTACGAGTTTGCGAGCACCTGCAGGCCGCTGCCGAGGAGGGTCGAGGGGAGGCTCCCCCTCCTCCCCCGGCCGGCGGGGCGAGATGGCGGGCGCCGTGCGGAGCCAGGCGCGGAGGCCGACTGGCCCGACGAGCTGCAGCGGAACCTTCTCCCACCGCCGCACGTCCGCCGACGCAGACACCTGCCGAGCTTGGAGCGAGGGGTTGGAGGGGTTGGAGCGAGGGCTTGGCGAGGGGTTGGAGCGAGGGGTTGGAGGGGTTGGAGCGAGGGCTTGGAGCGAGGGACGGGTGAGAGGCGGCCGAGGCCGTCGCCGCAGCGGAGGCTGTCTACATCTGCTCGACCTGCTGCATCGACGAGTTTGCGCACATGGCGATCACGGCCGGCAGCCCGAAGACGTGGTCCCCGTGCATGTGCGAGATGAAGATGCGCGTCACCGACAGCGGCGCGATGCCGGCGCGCAGCATCTGCATCTGCGTCTGCCCGCCGCAGTCAAAGAGCCACGTCTCGTTCTGCACGCGCAGCGCGACGGACTGCTGCGCGCGCGAGGTCGTCGCCTGCGCGCTCGCCGTGCCGAGGAACACCAGGTTGAGCTCGCCAATGTCCTGGTTGTTGATTGGCCTTTCCCGGTGCGGAAGCTTCTGCGAGGCGCGCAGCTTGTCGGCGGTCCGGCGGTCGCCTCCTCGCCGGAACGGCTGAGGCGCCGGAGGCGCGCTGCCACGCCGGCGGCCGCTGTGCGCGCAGCGGAATGCGGAGCGGAACGGCAGAGCACAGCGGGCGTGGAACGGCAGAGCACAGCGGGCGCGAAGAAGCAGCATGCTGGCGCCAGGCATTGAGAGGGTGTTTTTCTTTTTCTTACTTCCTTTCAGATCCGACCAATCCCTCTCACCTGGCAACCCTGTCTGCACGTCTCGCGCGCGCGTGAACAGGGCTTAAGTGCACAAAAAACACGTGGTCGCACACAACCCTCCCAACGGCATGCCTCTCTCTGCCTCTCGCAACAACAAAACAACAACGTGTGAGTGTTAGAGTTGTTTGGTATTGCTAAAAAGCCTCTCGCCTGCATGCTGCCGTGGCCGGGCACTTGGAGCACTTGAAGTGCAGTCGGCAGCCTCACATCCAGGGCCGAAGAGCTAAGAAGCGGAGTTTTTTTCTTTTTCTCTTTCTTAGACGCATTTTATATTTGTGAGCTAGCCTTCGTTGTTAATAGGAAACAAGAAAGGGACACAGCACACACATGCACACCGCACCGCACACCGCGCCAGCGTGGCCGGGATGTTGTTTTTCTTCTTTTATTGATTCCCGTTTTGTCGTTGGTCCACTAGGTTTCGCCTTCCCATCATCAATTTCCGTCCGAGCGCGCCTCCTTCCTTGGCCTGGCGCTTGTAAGGTCAACGGTCAGATCACGGCTGGTCTTTCTCTCTCTCTCTCTTGGCGTTTGTGCCCCGTCCGTCCGTGCGTTTGTGCCACGTCGTGTCCTCGCGTGTTCCCCCGTTCATTTTTAGGCTAAGTATGAAAAAAATCGCGGATTTCACGAGCACGGAAGCGTGACAGTAAAGTGCACCTCAGTGCAGGGCCAACACATCAAATCGCATCGCCTCTTGATGGCCATGATGCTCGCTGTGCCGACGCTCTCCTTTGGCACACAACAGACCAAGTACCCTCTGGAGATCATCAACTGCGGCGTGAAGCAGACCTTCACCAAGCCGCCCGAACGGGCCGTGGTGAGCCAACGCACCGCACTGCCGTTCCCGACGCCCAACGCGCTCTTGCCTTGCCTGCGACCCTCACCACCGCCACCCTCGTCGCCGCCAGACGATGAACCAGGGCATGACCGAGTTCCTGCTCGCGATGGGCCTCGAGGGCTCGATGGCGGGCACCGCCTACATCGACGACGAGATCTGGCCGCGGTACGAGAAAGCGTACAAGAAGGTCAAGGTGCTCGCCGAAAAGTATGCGACCGACGCCCAGCTCATGGAGGTGGACGCCGACTTCATCACGGCCAACTACGGCAGCGCCTTCTCGGAGAAGCCGCGGCGTCGCTCGGGCTCGGACAGCGGCGTCTTCACCAACAAGACGGTCGGTCCGTGCGACGGCGAGGGCTCCGACTACTTCGCGATCTACGGCACGACCAACGCGACCAACATGGCCGGCCCGTACGGCACCTGCCGCCCGCAGCTGCACGAAGCGAACATCGGCACGTGGCTCGAGACCACCTACTGCGAGGACAAGGGCCTGCGGCCGGAGGTGGCGACCGAGCAGACCGTCTACGACGCGATCAAAGAGATCGGCGCCATTTTCAACGTCAACGATGTGGCGAAGATGCTGATCGATCAGATCGAGGCAGACTTCGACGCCGCGCAGACAGCGGTGAAGAATACGGGGCACGCGCTGACCGCGATCCTGCTCGACGGCATCGGGTGCGGGGATGACGGGAAGGGCTACTTCGTCGGAGCGGGCGAGGGCTCTGTCAACATGATCCTCGAGTCGGCGGGGATGACCAACCTGTTCGGCGTTAAGGACTCCGAGTCCTTTAAGGAGGACAGCTACGCGTGCGTCACGGCGGACGAGATCATCGCGCTCAACCCCGACGTGCTCTTGCTCATCGAGGCGGATTGGGACAAGGCGCTCAACAAGATCAACCACCTGCACAACAGCTCCGCCTGGTGCGCCGCCCCGTTCGTCCAGAGGGCCGACTACATCAAGATCCCCTTCTCCGCGTCGGCGCTCAGCCCGCGCAACGGCGCCGCCGCCGTCGACCTCGTCTCTGTTTCGACCCACCTTCTCACCGGCGCCACGACGATCAACCTCAAGTCGGGCGTCACCGCCTTCGACCCCAAGATGCTGGTCAACCAGACGGCGAAGCTGCTCTGCCCGCTCTCCCTGACGGACATGAAGTACTCGGGCGTCTCGGCGCCCACGGACGATTCGGATGACCTCCCCGCGTGGGCCATCGCCCTGATCGCCGTCTTCTGCTCGCTGTTCGTCCTCGTCCTCGCCGGCGCGTGCTACATGTTCGCTCGCGAGAAGCAGGGCAAGCCCATCTTCACCGAGGTCACCTCCGAGGTCGCGAAGGCGTGAGGATGTCAAGAGGAGCCCGCGGCCTTTTGGCTGCGGGGCGAGTCGCGCAGGCGCGGGGAACAAGAGCCCCGGCCCCCCCGCGTCTGCTGCGGGGGTATGAGATTTCCTCTTCCTTGGGGTGAGTGAGTCGCGCAGGCCGCCAACTGGGGAGGGCGGGGCATCGTTGGTGCATCGTACGGCCGCGGGGAAGACGTAAGAGGAAGAGAGAACGCGGATGAATGGGTAACGCAGGAGCGGTGGGTGGTGTCATTGCCCCCTTTTCTGTAGCATGATACCCGACCCAGGCCTGGTCCCGAATCCATCCTGGTTGGCGGTGCATGGCGTCCGCCGCCCGCAAGCGCGCCCGCACCGGCGGCGGCGACGAGGGGGACCTTGCCGTGCCGGTCGCGGATGGCTTCGAGGCGCCCATCTTTGGCGCGCGCATCGTCGGTCAGGTCACCACGCTGACGCTCGAGGGCGAGGACGGCCCTCTATCGCTCGGGACGGTTGGCGTCGCGAGCGACCACGCGGGCGCCTGGTACGTCTCGACGAAGGACTCGCTGCTGCACGTCTCGGCGGCCAGGCGCGTGCGACGCGTAGCAGCCTTGCCGGCAAGTGACGAGTACTACTACACCGCTGCCGCCAGCCCCAACGGGAGCGCGCTGTTTGTGGCGGACTGCGAGAACCACAAGATCCGGCGCGTGGAGGTGGCGACTGGCGAGGTGACGACGGTCGCGGGCAGCGGCGAGAATGGCGACGCGGATGGCGTGGGCGAAGCGGCGCAGTTCAGCTACCCAACTGGCATCGCCATCAGCCCGGACGGGAGCGCGCTATTTGCGGCGGACTGCTGCAACTACAAGATCCGGCGGGTGGATGTGGCGACTGGCGCGGTGACGACGATCGCGGGCAGTGGCACTTGGGGCAGCGCCGATGGAGTCGGCGACGCGGCGGAGTTCCACGGCCCACGTAGCATCGCCATCAGCCGAGACGGCGGCGCGCTGTTTGTGGCAGACCAAGGCCACGGTAAGATCCGGCGGGTGGAGGTGGCGACTGGCGCGGTGACCACGCTCGCAGGCAGTGGCACTTGGGGCAGCGCCGATGGAGTCGGCGACGCGGCGGAGTTCTACTGCCCACGTGGCATCGCCCTCAGCCCAGATGGTGGCGCGCTGTTTGTGGCGGACAACGGCAACCACAAGATCCGGCGGGTGGAGGTGGCGACTGGCGAGGTGACGACGCTCGCGGGCAGCGGCGAGGCTGGCAGCGTCGATGGCGTGGGCGAGGCAGCGCAGTTTACCAACCCAAAGGAAGTCGCCATCAGCCCCGACGGCAGCACGCTGTTGGTCAGTTCGAGAGGCGGCCTCCGCCAGGTCTGCGTGGCTGCGCCTCCTCCGCCTCCCTCCTTTGCCCCGATCGTCGTTCCGCCTTCGACCATCCTGGCCGACCTCGCAAAGACGCGGGGAGACGCCACCCTCCCAGAGGGGAAGGTCACCTTCCTGGTCGGCGACGATCGGGAGCGCATCGAGCACGTGAGCAAGTGCGTGCTCTGCATTCGGTCCGGGTACTATCGGACCATGTTTGGCATCGGCATGAAGGAGCGCGACGCCGCCGAGGTCACGGTGTCCCACACCGACCCCGCCAGCTTCACCGCCCTCATCGACTACCTCCTCTCCGACAAGTTCGACCTCGGCGAGGAGGAGGGCAGGGCGCAGCGCGCGCTCGACCTGCGGGAGCTGGCGCAGATGTACCAGGTGCCGCGCCTCGAGCTGCTCTGCGCGCAGGCGCTGCAGGAGAGCGTCGCGCCGGCGACCGCCGTGCCGCTGCTCGAGGCGGCGCACACGATGGGCGACGGGCGGCTCCTCGCGCAGTGCCGCCGCTACGTGGCCGACCACGCCGCCGAGGTGCGGGCGAGCGGCGGCGTGGAGCAGCTGCGTGACTTTGGCGTGGCCAAGGGGCTGCTCGGCGACGCGCTCGACCAGGTGGCGGAGCTGAAGGGCGCGATGCGCGAGGCGGACCTCGAGAAGGCCCGGGCGGAGCGGGCATGAGTGAGGGGCAGCGCCCCCCCGCCTGCTCGCTCGCTGCTTGGGCCTTGGCACCAGTGAGAGCTGAGTGACGTTGCGGCACAGTGAGAGCGCAGCGCGCCGTGCACAGGGAGCAGCTCCTGCGACACCCTTGATTTCTCGGGAACGTAAGAGGGGCACGGAAAGGTAGGTGGGTAGGAAGGTCACTGATACCCACCTTGCTCTGGACCCGAATCCAGCCTGGTGTCTGTGGCGTGATGTTGGCGCCATTGGCCTGCCTTCTGGGGCAGGCCTGCGCGGTGCTTTTGCTCTTCCTCCTCGGCCTCTCCGGCCCCGGCGCCGCGCCGCTCTGCTCGAGCCTCGCGCTCGGCCTCGGCGCCGCCGAGTGCGCCGCCTCGCACCCCGAGCTGCTCGCGCGCCTCTGGCCGCGCCCGGCGTCACAGCGAGCGCTCCCGTTTGGAGCAGCGAAGCTGCCCGCGCTCGTCCGGTTCGGCGCGGCGGTGGTTGTGCTCGGCGCGGCGCTTCTCATCACCACCGACCTCCTCCTCTCCCACGACCACGGCCACAGCCACGGCGGTGACCCGAGGCACAGCGCCGCCGGCAGGCCGGCGGCCGGCCCGTCCGCCACCGTCGTGTGGGTCGCCGCGGCGGCGGCGGCGTGTGGCTCCACGCCCAGGGCGGTGCTGGAGGCGAGGGGTGTGTGGGCGGCGGCATGGGCGGCGGGGGAGGGGCTGCCTGTCTTGTTTCTGCTGCTCGCCGTCAGCCGCGCAGCGGGCGACACGGCCGCCTCTCTCTCGCTGCTCGGCGTGGCGGCGGCGCGGGCGGTGCCGCTGCTTGCGGCAGACGGGCGGCGGCTCATGCTCGGCTCGGCCGGCGGCGACGGCGAGGCGAAGTACGCCGCGCTGCTGCAGCGCGCCGCCAGCCTGCCAGACGTGACTGCCGTGTACGACGCGGCCTTTTGGCCGCTCGACGAGGAGGGCGCGGAGGTGGGCGTGATCCGCTGCACGCTGGCGCCGGGCCGCGACGCCGCCGCCGCCGCCGAGGAGGTGCGTGCGGTCTTTGCCGCGGGCGCGGGCGCGTCGCTGAGGCATTTGACAGTGCACGTGGACGAAGGGTAGAGTCTAGAGAGAGAAATAAATAAATAAAAACGGACACCTCTCTACTGTGAGATGGGTAAAAAGGAGCAGGTCCCCGCCCGTGCGATCTTTGTGCAGGGTTCTTTGTGGGTGTGGTCGGCGACTAGCCGGGGTCGTCCTCCCGATGCGCGATGGGGGCGGGACACTATCACTAGCCTCTAGCCTACTCACTAGCCGTCTTCCACACATTGGTCCCTCGGCGCTCGGGTTCCTGCTGCTCCTAATCTGTTCTACATCCTCCTGCTGATCTCCGCAAAGTCCTGCTCCCTCCCTCGTCTCGCCCTGCGCGTCTCCGCTGGCATGAAGAGGGCGTCACCGGCGGCTGAGTCGATGCATGCACCCGCCGCCGACGGAGTGCGCCGCGTCGAGGCAGGTGGCGAGCTTGCTGTAGGTGCCGTCGCTCTGTTTGGCGTTAGCGACGCCGGCCAGAAACTTACCTGGCACGTAGGTGGCGCCTACCCTGTCCGAGGCGCACTGCTCGAGCACAAGCCGGCGAGAGAGAGAATGAGACTTTGTCGCCTTCGTTGATCTCGTCAAGCAGCCCCGACGCAGCAACGGCCAACGCCTTGGCAGACGTCAAACACTAGCATGTGCGGCATCATGCGGCCGCGGTGAGGAAACGTCGACTCCTCAACGGCGATCGGCAGCGGCAAACCAGCAGGGATCAGGACAGCGAACAGCATGGCTAGTCAAGCGCGTTGTGCTGGCCCGAGTCTTCTCAGACTGAACACGTCCCTCAGCCACCCCCGCAGCTCTGGGACGATCTGAGCCACAATCCGTAGCGGGCCGCGACCCCGCTCTCGGGCCGCCTCGGAGCACACTCGGATGGCCGCGGCGGGCAAGCACTGCGCCTCGAGCCACGTCCGACTCGCCCACACCGCGGCGAGGCACGTCGCTCTCTCGGGCCATGGCGTAGCCCCCCTGTGTTAACGGTCAGGACCGTGGGATCCTTGCCCATTTCAAAGGCATGGAGCTGGCGCCACACCCCTGCCCCCCGTCTCCCTGCCACCCCGCTATCCATCGGGAGCCAGCGATCCGGCGAGAACCACAGCGAGTCCGCCATCCCGGCTAAGTGGGCCGACCTCTCCATCGCGACTCCTCCCAGCTCCGTTTTACACGCAGCGCAGCCATACCGAAAGTGGGCGCGCGTGCCCGGGCCGCCCTCACACAGGTGGCACGCGGCTCGAGGGCGAGCCCCTTCCAGCCGCACTATCCTCCGGATGGCCTCAGCGTCCGGCCCGCTCTGCGCCTGCAGCTCCGACGCCGTGCAGCTCATTCTCCCTAGCGTGGCCCGCATGGCCTCCTCTCCAGGAGCGGGCCCGGGAGCGCCTTACGCAGGCCGGCCGTCACTTCCAGGTCGACTTTCCCGTCAGCCCCCAGTCGCAGGAGCAGCGTCGCCCTCCTATCCCCGGAGCTCGGCGCGGCCTCGTCCTCCTGGAGCAGCCTCTGCGCCTTGACCGCCTCGACTCGCTCGCCGATCTGCTTGTACGGGTCCCCGAATAGCGGTCTTCCGCCCCCTGTATAGTAGTAGGTCGCCCTCCTCTGCGGCTCCATCGCCCCATAAAAGTCGAGCTCCCTGCTCCGCCCACGTTGAACGTGGTGTCCCGCCAGTAAGTAAGTCGCACCCGTGGTTCAGCCTCGCTAGGAGCCCCGTCCTGCCGTCCCACCGTTGTCTCTGGCCACGGTTGTGGTACGCCTGCTCCCACGAGGTGACAAAGTCGATGCCTCGGTCGTTGTATCCGTCGATCACCCGGCCCTGCTCTCGGAGTACCCCCGCCTCGGACGTTCTAATCTAACGTGGTGTACCTGTGTTAGTGCCAGTGCGCGCCAGTCCCGTGCCCAGTGTTGTGCGAGGGAGTTTGGTTGTAAAATTCTAATCTAATTTCACTTGTCCAGAGGCGCCCGTGGGGACCCCACAATTCCCTTCCCCCCTCGGAGGGGGCCGGACGGAGGCGTACCCCGTGGGCCCCGCTCTTTCCCTCGCATAGCGGCCACTCTTCGGATCGCTGGTCGAGCGACCCGGGGGATGCCCCGCGCGCCTGACCCAGGCGCGAAAACGAATCTGCGAGGCGAGGCCGCTCACGCGGCCCGATGGGGAGGAACGGGGCGAGCCCCCTCCAACCCACCCGCGCTAGGTCTCGGGGGACGAAGGGGTCACACCCGACGACCTCGCTCCTCGGGAACTAGCCGGGGCAGTCGGAGAAGTGGCAACTCCGTGCACTGACGGTCGGCCGCCAGAAAACACGCCTGCGTGGATCGCGTCACACCAATCCTCGCTACCCAACGCGGCCAAAGGATATCCACCTCGAGAACCTCGAAACTTGTCCAGATCCGCTTCAATAAAGAATTCAAAGGCCCCTGCAGTGACAGCGCCACCTCTCGCCTCGCCGGATCAAGATGGCTTCCGCACCAGATGATATTCTTGGACCGTCCCTTCTGGGGGTGTTTGATATGAGCGGCGTAATGAGCGCGTTGGGCGACGCGCGGGAAGACGCATGGGCTGAGCAAATGGCCGGCGTGGCGCGGCGCAACCGGCTGCCGATGCCGTCGCTGACGGATGAAGAGAAGCGGGACGCCGCGCGGCTCAAGCGGATGATGCTGGAGCGTCTCGGCTTCAAGCACGGCTCAGTGCACCACCTGATCGAGAACGTCTTCGCTGAGTGCGTTGAGGCAGGCACGTCTCTGAACGACATGACATTGAACGGCGCATTCCTGTCTCTGCTCGACACGCACGTCGCCGGACTGCGCTGCACCGCTTCGCACCGAATCCTTGGACTCAATGACGAGACGGCGCGATTCACCATTTCTCTGCCAACGGTCGGTATGGAGGGCGTTCGATTTCTCGTTCCACAGTTCGATTTTCGCCAAACCCTGACCGACATGACCTACATTGATGCCAACTCTCTCTACCATCTGCGCGAGGCGTACCGCAGCCGCTTCCACGTCGCTTGCCCGATGCGGGAGCGCGTGCTTGTGGCGTCCTCGAGGTCGTCGGCAATGGGCGGCGCGTTCCCGAGCCCAAGCCCTCACTTTCCGCCCGGCACGCCTGCGATGGTGGCGCTCGTGGCCCAGCACTGCCAGCCCGCGCCTCCGAGTCCCGCCGTGCCTGAGGTCAGCCCGGAGGGGTTTGACATCACCTCGGTGCGCCACTTCAACTCGATCATGCGCGGCGTGCGCGTGGACCTCCACTGGCCACGCATGAAGGTGCTGCTGCTCGCCTCGAGCCACGACGCCGAAGACGGTGAGCACTCTGGCCTTGAGCGCCTCAGCTCCGAGCTCGTCTCCCACATCGGCCACTTTCTTCTGCACGGCCGGACCGACCTGAGCGGCTACCAGGTCGTCGGCACGTACGCGCTTCCCTGGGAGGAGCGCCCCGAGCACAACGAGGTGATGGCGACATACGGCCACGGCATATGTGACGAGGCCCTGCCCGTCCCACTCGCAAGCGCTGCCGCGGCCGCGCCGCCGGCGGCCGCGGCCCGCGCGGCCGTGCTGCGGCACGGCCTGGCGCACACTCGCCTCCTCGATCGTTGCATCGATTGAGGGCGCTTCCGAATCGTCGATGTGAAAGTGTCCGTACCAATCCGAACACTCTGTGGACTGCCCCCTCGAGGAAGTGTCGAGCGTGGATCAAGAGGACGGCAAGTATGAAGTAACGGGCAGTGCCAGCATGCCGCCACCCCGCATGGTAAATAGCTTCGTCAGAGAGTCGAGCGAGCAAAAAGTCGCCGCACCTGCTCGGCCTTGAGTCGCAGCTTGCCGCCGCCGTGGCGGGCAGGATGCCGGCCGGCCCGCGGCCGCTCCCGCTGTAGGGGGGAACCGATGAGACTCGCCTCGCCCCCGCCGCGCCGGCGAGCTGCGAGGGCACCATCCCAACGGCTGCCGTCCCTCGGCTGGCGGCGTGAGAGGCCTCGGGAGGGCTCACCGAGGGCCGGTTCACGCGCTGCAGCGTGTAGGCACTACCAAGGTCCTCTGCGCTCCGCCTCACCGTCGTCTGCCCTGCGTCGTCTGGTGACGGGTCCTCCATAGTCGGTTGAGGTCCGCCGCCCTCCTCGTGGTGTCGTGTGCCTCTTCCCAACGTTCCCTCGGCGGCCGATGCCGTCTGCTCCGGCTCCCCAGTCCCCGGGTCTGCCCTGCTCTCGCGGCGCTAGTTCTAGAGAGAGAGAGCGGCGGATAAAAGATGGAGCTTACTTGTTGCTGCCGCGTTCACGGCGTAGAGACAAGAGACCGAGCGTATACGTTAGAGCCATATATGGAGCGAAGGGTCACAACACATGACATGCGGAACGGTGCGGAGCGCTATGCACGGTGCACCTCAGAGCTCAGAGGTGACGAGACAGCGACGGGAGTGACTCCCAGACCGCCTCAGGCTCGCAGTGTCACAACGCGGCCAGAGGGAGGAGGAGGAGGGGGAGGGGAGGCAGGGGGAGAGCCAGACGGCGCAGCCACGGCCATGCCGCCGCCAGCGCCGCCGCCAGCCCGAGCCCCTGCAGCCGCCGCGTGGTCCGTTGCGCCGTGCGCCACACCTGCGCGTAGCTCAGCTGCGGCCGCTGCACGAGGACGATTGCGGCGGGCGAGAAGAGGCGGGGCAGCAGCTTGGAGAGCACGAACGTGCGCAGCAGGAAGTTTGCGAACCAGCCGGCCTTTTGCAGCGGCGACCTCTCGCGCGTGATTGGGTACTGGTAAGGGAAGCCCACCTGCGCGATCCTCGCCACCGCCTCCGCCTCCGGAGCGGCCGCAGCCTCGTAGGCGGGCAACGCGGCCTATGGGACGCGTCATGGACGCGTCCAACCATGGAGGCGTGTCGAAGGCAGCCGTCGGGCGGACAGCGCGTCCCGCAGCTTCGCCATCGGGCCGTCGCCCCCGTCAGCGCCGTCGAGCGCCTCGCCGAGCATGACCACGTCCGAGGGAGATATGGGGAGATATGGGGAGATATGGGGAGATATGGGGAGATATGGGGAGATGAGCGCCTCGCCGAGCATGACCACGTCCGAGGGAGATATGGGGAGATATGGGGAGATATGGGGAGATATGGGGAGATGAGCGCCTCGCCGAGCATGACCACATCCGAGAGCGCCGAGTTGACTCCCTGCCCAATGTCGGGCGGGAAGGCGTGGATGGCGTCGCCCACCAGCACAACCCCCGCCTGCGGGGGCAAAGCGGCTCCGAGGCGGCTCCGACACGGCTCCGAGACGGTGCAGATGGCCTCGAGCGCCCCGCCCCGGGAGCTGCCGGCGCAGTATATCTCGGCGGTCTCTCGGCGGTCTCTCGGCCTTCGGAAGGAGGAGCTGCTGGCGCGGCGAGTAGCAGGGCGCGGGGAAGGCGCCTAGAGAGAGGACACGTGTGGAGAGGATGGCGACCAAGCCCGAGCGGCGAGCGGCGCGGCGCGGAGGAGAGGACCCGGTGCGCCCGCCGCAAACGCGGCGGCCTCGTCAGCGCTGACGACGTCATCGACCGGGAGGTGAGGGAAAGTGGCGCGCAGCCAGCCGAGCACCTGGCCAGACCACCCGCAGCATGAAGCGAACCGGAAGCCCGTCCCCGAGTCGGCAAGCATGCAAGCCGCCTCCTCCGCCGAGCCGAGGGCCCACACTGGGTGCTCCGGCGGGAGGATGACGTTGGCAGTGCGCGGGAAGGTCGGGTCGGCGACAGGAAGAAGCCTACGCGACATGTCAGGGACGGGTCGTGGACATGTTGTCTAGGCAAGGTCGGGTCGGCGACTGGAAGCAGCCCGAGGCGGGTTGGAAGTGTCGAGGAGGTGTCTAGGAGGTGTCGAGGAAGTGTCTAGGAAGCAGCCCGAGGCGGGTTGGTCCGAGCGGCGCGTCCGTGGCGGGACGCATCGAGTACGCCTTGGTTCGGGTCCGGGTGAGGGGGCAGGGTGAGGGTTCAGGGTGAGGGGCAGGGTGAGGGGGTGGGGGTGAGGGGGGGAGGGCTGGCATCGAGCAAGCCTTTCGCGGCTGCGCGGTGACGGAGGCGTTCTTCGGGTCGAGGCGCAGGTCAGGCGGCATCTTGATCATCTGGTAGCGCAGCCCGCTCGACGGCGACGGCAGCACGACCGGCGTGTACTCGGCAGCTGCGCCGCTCCACTCGCCGCATCTTTGACGCACGAGCGACTGCAGCCCGTCCGCTCCGACGAGCAGCGACGGCGTCAGGCGCAGCTCCGAGCCGTCGCTGCAGCTGGCCACCACCTCGACTCCGCCGTCGGGCGTCTGGTGCAGCTCGCGCAGCTCTGCGCCGAACCGCGTCGTGACGGTCGGCGGCAGAGCGCTGTTGAGCAGTGCGAGGAAGCGGGCGCGCGGGATCCAGTACGAGGGCCGGTCGCTCGGCTCGAGGATGGGCGGCACCGACTCCTCGCGCTGGCCTACAGGAAAGGTCGAGGAAAGGTCGAGGAAAGGTCGAGGATGGGCGGCACCGCCTCCTCGCGCTGGCCGTCCGGCAGGCAGCGCGTCACCGTGTAGTTGAGGCTCGACACCGAGGTGGCCGGCGACGCCAGCTCCTCGGTGAGGCCTGCCGCGTCGGTGAAGCGCTGGCCGCGCCCGTCAACCAGGTAAAGATATGCACGCTGGGGCTCGTATGGGTTCGGTTCAGCCCGCTTCTCGAGCACGGTCACGTCGAAGCCGCGCTGAGCGAGAATCAGAGCGGTCGCCAGGCCAGCAGGGCCGCCGCCCGCTACGACAGCCGTATTCGCCTCGGCGGCAACTGAGCGAGGAGACACGGCACGAGGGCTGCGAGCAATGGGAGAGGCCGCAGCCCCGGTGGGTAGCGCACGCTGCACGAAGGCTGAGGCGAGGATTGGGAGGGTGGCGAACGCCAAGCTTGCCGAAGCGCAGCGTGCCATCGCCGCCGACTTCGGCGATGGCAGCCAGGGCAGCTGCTCTGGGAGTCGCGAAGTCTTTTTCTTTTGCCTGTGAGAGAGGTCTCTCGCCCCGTCGAGCTGACGGCGGGCGCGCTGAGGTCGCACGCCAAGCCAAGTTATATGCCAATGGCATGCGATCTAGAATCGGCTCACGCGCCTCTACTCGCATACGCTCACCCATAGAATTGTCACCGCCTCTACTCGCTGGCGGAGCTGTCTGGAGCTGGGGCTTTGGAGGCAACGGCCGCCTGGGCCACGGCGACGAGCAGGCCCAGCTGGAGCCGACGAAGGTCGAGGCCTTTGCTACCCAGCGCGTCGTAGCTGTGTCGGCTGGAGCGTACCACAGCCTCGCCCTCACCGCCGACGGCACGAGGCCGGGGAGCGGAGGTGGCAGACTCCCTAGGGTGGGCGACGGCTAGCGCATCACACTCCTCTCCTTAAAATCCCTGTGTGGTGGCGGCGTGCCGTCCTCCCATCCCTCCCTTGGGCTGTCTGTTTTCTTTCTTTTCTTTCAGGTGGCATGAACGCGACCGTCTGGAGAGAGAGTGAATGGGTGAGTGTGTGTGTGTGTGTGAGTGTGTGTGTGTGTGTGTGTGTGTGTGTGTGTGTGTGTGTGTGTGTGTGTGTGTGTGTGTGTGTGTGTGTGTGTGTGTGTGTGTGTGTGTGTGTGTGTGTGTGAGGAGAGAGACTGCTGGTTGAATTTCAATGTGTGTTTTCTGGCTCTGATGTCTGTAGAACTCCCTCCTCCGTCAACGCACAACGGCTGTGATAACCACAACATCAGGCAGCACAAGTCGACGCAAGGCGGCGTGACCGCCGAAGAGGAAGTAGTGAGGACCGCCCAAGCTCAACGCACTCCAACGCACAATTTTCAACATGGCTGTCACGCGCCCGCCTGCCTCGCGCCCGCCTTGTAGCACAGCACAGCGGTCTGGTTGAGAAACATCCACAGCACATGCTTCACCTGGCGAGGGGAGAGCGCCGAGGACGTGGCGTGGCGGTGGCCTGGGCGTTGACTTGGCGTGGCGTTGCTCCGCAGAGCTATCTCGGTAACGTCGGGCCTCCTCTCGGCCCTCTCCCCCCCCTCGGCGGCCCTCTTCTCCCTCGCGCCTCGTGGGTGACCTCAAATGTGAACCCCTCCCCGATCACGACAACCCACGACTCGTTGTACTTCTTGTCCATCGTCTCCTTGACGAGCCGCGCCGCCGCCTGCGCGCAGAGGGCACGTCACGACACCCCGTTCGCGCCTCGCACCGCACTGAGCGACATCGTCCCAAGTCTCGGCGGGGCCGGCTGCATCACCTCATAGTCTCCCTGGAACTTTTCGCACGCGGTGATGACAATATCGACAGAATCCTGCCGCATCTCGTCGTTCATGTCGCAATTCTGTCGCGCGTGGGCGTGCTCGCGGCGTCAGTCAGTCAGGCTGCGCCCACTCCCACCGAGCGAGCACTGCGAAAGGGCCAAAAGGGCCGAAACACAGCCCGCACCCGTACGAGCGCATAGTTCATGCTCTTGCGGAGGTTCTCATAGGCCTCCTTGTCAGAGATGACCTCGCCCTTGTCCGCCATTCAGGCAGGCGCTCGCGAGCGCGAGCGAGCAAGCCGAGACCGCCCGTCAACGTTTCACCGCGTAACGGAGCGCTGTGAATAGGAGGTTCTTCTCGGTTTTTTGCACGCAATGTTTTGAGCAGCGAGTGGCGACTAGCTCAACGCGCTGCAAAAGCGAATTCTTTTGTTCTCAGAATTCTTTTGGGTACTTCTTATGCCGCCACCGCTCATGAGCGGTGCTACCCCGCTGTACGGCTGCACTCAACCTCCTCTCGTCGACGACTGGTTCCTACTCACGGCCGATGAGCGGCGCGAGCGCGAGGCCGCAGCCGCTGCCGCCGCCACCAGCAGCAGACGAGCGCTGCCCGCACCTGAACACACAAAGCAGCCGGCTGGCGTCGCCGGAGCGACGAGCTCCAGCAGCCAGCAGCGAGAGGAGGCCGCTCCGGCGGCCGCACAGCCGCTGCCCGCGGAGCCCTACCCTCAGGCGCCGCCGACGCCCGCCACCGGCACCCGCACCTCTCTAGATCCGGGCGGCGGAGAGAGCGCGCGCCCTTAATCCCGCAGGTGCTGGAGTCGGAGGAGCCCGACATAGTTGCGTACGGCGGTGTGCGTCGCCCGCCTCTTCCCCGTGCCACCCGCGCAAATGGCGCCACCCGCAACCGACCGGCGCACCCCTCTCTCTGATGGCGCAGGCCAAATGGTGCCGGACGACTCGAAGCCGCACCTCGCCGACCACCAGTTCGTGTCGCCGCAGACGACGGTGCTGCAGGCGCCCACACCGCTGCGGTACGACTACTGAGCACAAGGGTGTGGTGGACAGTGACACTGTGAGACACTCTCGTTCTACTGGATGTCGTGTGTACGTGGGGGCGGGCGGGTCGGGGTGGTCCGCGACGACACACGAGCATTTTCTGCGGCCGTCGTGAAGCCTTACAAACAGTATACGGAAACAAGACTCAAGAAAGAAAGAAAGGAATGACCAACAGTCATTCAGACAAACCCAAACGAGGGATGGGGGAGGAGGACAGGGTCCACACCAGCACGAGCAATGACACCCGCAGTAAAATTGAAAAAAAAATTCGGGCTATCTCGCTGGCCAACGAGCACTCGCTCCACCAACTCCAGTGCGCCCCTCACCACGGAGTCCACCGAACCTCACGTCTCGCCCGCGGAGTTCCTATCCGTCACCTATTACCACGTCGCGGCGATCCTCGACCCTGCCGACGAGGCGAGTCGCCAGCGCCGTCTTTGCGATTCGCTTTGCCTCGGTGGCAGGCTCCGTGTCTGCGCCCATGGCCTCAACGGTGCGATTGTGTATATGGCGCTCACCTCATTGTGCGTATGGCGCTCACCGCACCGTGACAGCAGCGGCGGCGCCACCGCACCGCAGGCGCACTGACGGGCGGCGCGGAGGCGGTGCGGCAGTACATCGAGTGGGTTGAGGAGCGGCACGAGCCTCGCCCGCAGCGCGCCATCGACTGGAAGCTCGCTCCCGTCTCCGGGTCCGAGCTCTTCGTCGGCCTCAGCGTGAGAGAGACGGCCGAGCTCGTCACTCTCAGCCCCGGCTCTCCCATCTCTCCGCTCGAGCACACGGCGCCGGGCCTCTCCTCGCCGCACACCGCACCTCCGGCCATGTCCGCGAGAGATGTCCGGCCGGGGAGATGCCCGGTAGGCGCCGCACGTGTCTCCGGCCGACTTCCACCGCCTCCTCGAGGAGGAGGCGGTGCGCCACCCGTCCGCCCCCCTTTCCCTAGCCCTCTCCTAGACCTTTCCTCGAGCCGTCCTGCAGGCGGTGCGCGACCCGTCCGCCCCTGCCGGCAACCCTCCCCCTCTCGTGCTGCTCGACGTGCGGAACGGGCGCAGACGACCGGCGGCGTCGGCGGTCCGGAGACAAACAGAAGACGGGAGCTCGGAGATGGCATGTCTAGGTACGAGAGCGCGATTGGCCGCTTCGAGGCGCCTAACGTCGCCACGCTGCGCCCGCCGCTGCGCCAGTTCTCGGAGCTGCCGCGCTGGCTCGAGGCGCGACCTCGGCTCGATCTCGGCTCGATCTCGGCTCGATCTCAGAGCTGCCGAAGCGGTTCCGTCCACGGCTTAGTTGTGCCACGGAGAGTTGCCTCCCCTCCTGACCAGATCTGACCCGTCTCCCCCGCTGGCTCGAGGCGAACGTGCATGTCCTGCGCGGGCGGCGCGTCCTCATGTACTGCCCGGGAGCCTAGAATAACGCACTCCCGTACCCCAACCAGCGCCCGAGAGGCCACGTACTCCGCTGTCTTCACCTGTATTCACCTGTATCAGCTGCATCCGCTGTATCCGCAGCCCTCGTACTCACGCGCTGCTCTGAAGACTCTGCACAAGACCGTACTCCCGCCCCGAGGCTGGCGCCGTATACGCGTAGGCACGGGGGGCGTCCGGTGCGAGGCTGCGTCCGTACTGCTGCGCCAGATGCGCGCCAGAGGCGGCGAGGGAGGCGGCGAGGGAGGCGGCGAGGGCTGCAGCGAGGCCGGCGGCGGCGGGGAGGGGGAGGGCGAGGGCGGCGTCTACCAGCTGCGGGGCGGCATCGTGCGCTACCTCGAGGAGCACAGCGACGGCGGCTGGTACCGCGGCTCCAACCTGCTCTTCGACCCTCGCCGCACGCAGCGGCCGTCGGCTGGCGGCGGCGGAGTGGTCGGCGAGTGCATAGTCTGCTCTGCCGGCGCGGACAGCTACGAGAGCGGCGCGCGCTGCCGCCGCTGCCGCGCCTTGCTGCTGCTCTGCGCGCGTTGTGCACTGGCGGCGCAGGCAGCGCCGCGCGTGTGCCTCGGTTGCGGGCCTCCTACAGCAGCTGCTACAGCAGCTGCTACAGCAGCTGCTACAGCAGCTACGGCAGCTGCTACGGCAGCGCTCGGGCCTACGGCAGCATTTGGCTCGCCGGCGGTGCCTTGTCGGGAGAGGCGGCGGCTGGTGGGAGGCGATGCTCACGGGAGCGGGTGGGATCAGGCGGCGCCCCGCAGGCTGCGGCTGCTCTGTCTGCACGGGCGCCGGCAGAGTCGCTGCGAGATCACCCGAGAGCACGCTGAGATCACCCGAGATCACCCGAGAGTAGGTACCGGCAGAGCGGCGACAAGATGCGCGGCCGCACGTCGCAGCTGAGGAGGAAGCTGGCGCGAGACGTAGCCGAGATCACGCCGAGATCACGCCGAGACCACACGCTGAGAGGACGCGAGAGGTGAACGAGGCAGCTGAGGAAGGACGGCGGCGCGAGTGGAGGTGGCGCGAAAGGTGGGC
>NW_005199363.1:162176-174188 GCF_000372725.1 Emiliania huxleyi CCMP1516 | reverse complement strand
TGTGTGGTGGGTGGGTGGGTGGGTGGGTGTGGTGGGTGGGGCCGGGGGGGGGGGGAGCAGGCTGGGGTCCGTGTGGAGAGGGACCGCACGAGGCGCCGCCCAGAGTAGGCTGGGTCGGTGGAGATGGTCTTTGTCGACGCGCCGCACGAGGCGCGACCTCGGCCGCACCTCGGCCGCACCTCGGCTGCACCTCGGCCGCACCTCGGCCGCACCTCGGCTGCACCTCGGCCGCACCTCGGCCGCACCTCGGCCGCACCTCGGCCGCACCTCGGCCGCACCTCGGCCGCACCTCGGCTGCACCTCGGCCGCACCTCGGCCGCACCTCGGCTGCACCTCGGCCGCACCTCGGCCGCACCTCGGCTGCACCTCGGCCGCACCTCGGCTGCACCTCGGCCGCACCTCGGCCGCACCTCGGCCGCACCTCGGCCGCACCTCGGCCGCACCTCGGCCGCACCTCGGCTGCACCTCGGCTGCACCTCGGCCGCACCTCGGCCGCACCTCGGCCGCACCTCGGCCGCACCTCGGCCGCACCTCGGCCGCACCTCGGCTGCACCAGGTGCGGCCCTTTCTCGGGGCGGTGGAGGCGCGAGGCGGGGAGGGCGGCGGGGAGGGCGGCGGGGCGGGCGAGGCGCGGCGGCCAAAGTACTGCTGGCTGCACGAGGGGGGGGAGGCGGGGCCCCGGGAGGAGGCGTCCAGGGACGGGGCTTGCCCACTCGCCGCCCAGCGGTGCGGGTGGAGGCGGACGCTCCAGGCGCTCGACGATGCGTTCGCGGCGCACGGCCCTTCCGACGGCGTGCTCCTGTCTAGGGCGTGTCCACGACATGTCCAGGACGCAGTCTAGGCGCACGGCCCCTTCGACGGCGTGCTCGGCTTCTCCCAGGCGAGAGACGAGCCGAGATGGAGCCGAGGCCGCGGCCAGGCGTTGCCGCGCTTGACACAAAGCCTGGAGCGAGCCTGACGCATGCCGATTCTAGCCGAGATCTAGCCGAGATATACAGCTTGGAGCGAGTCTGACACACCCGGCCCTGGCTTACGCCCGTCCCCAATAACCCTCATGGCTTTGCTCCCTACCCGACCCTCAACCCTCAACCCGACCCTGTGCGGGCGCCGCGCTCCCTGGGCCTCGCAGGGCGCCGCTGTCGCCGCCGCCCTCGCCGCTCTCGTCTCGGGTCGCGCCTCGGCTGCTGCAGGCAGCGGCGGCGAGGTCGCGGCGGAGGCTGCTGCCGCTCCGGCGGTGCGGTTCCGGTTTGTGCTCTGTTGCGGCGGTTTCGTCGGCGCCGCTCCGGAGCTGGGCGCGCTCTACGAGCGTTCGGCGCCGATCGCGATGCCTTCCCTGCACGTGGTCGGAGAGGGGGACGGCGTAGCGCCGGGTGGCGGCGGCGAGGAGCTTGTCCGCCTCTTCTGCCCCGCGAGGGCGGAGGTGGTGCGGCACGGAGGAGGCCACTTCATGCCCGCCGGCAAACGCTTCGTTGAGCGGTACGTCGAGTTCCTCGATGCGCAAAGGGAATGAGCCGGGTCTCGCGGGGTGCGGGGTGGTGTCGGGCGTTTTTCTCCCCCCAGCACCGCCCGCGCCGGGCCGCGGCGTGTTTACGGTGTTTAGAAGAGCGCGAGACCGATCGGCGCGCGACCGAGCATCACCTACCACACCACTGGTCACTGCACACACACTCGGTTCAACACGCTCGTCACTCGTCAGGTCACATCACGAGAACTGCACTGCACCGGCACCGGTGCGCGTTGCGACTTTTGCGTGTGTGGCAAACCGAAACAGCAACACAGCGGCCGGGCACAGCCCGAGGCGTGGCGCCGCGTGTTGAACAGCATGGGTGCTGGGAGAACGAAGACACACAAGAAGGCGGCCAACGCTCACTCATCGTGCCCGCTGCGGGCTCTCTAGTTTGCCTTTGAGCCTCGCAACCCGTAGAGCCCTCGCTCCGCGGCATCGTCATCAGTTGGCGTGGGGCTGGACGCAGCTGGTGCCGAAGCTGGTGCCGCAGCTGGTGCCGAGCAACAGCGGCCGAAACCGGAGGCCATCCCTGAGCAGGCCGCCTTTGCCGAAGCTGAGAGAGTCCCCAGGAACGACCCACTCCCGTCCATCTTGATCTTGATCCCGAGCCCGCCGCGCCGTTCCTTGACGTATTTCCGTGTGGGCGGAGGGAGCGATGGTTTTGGCACACCCGACATCTGGCGGGTACGGCGGCGAAGGCGGCGGGGCGGCGGCGCGGCGGCGGGCGTGCGGATTCAACAGAAGATGCGAAACCCGGTCACCAGGCTTTTGAAGTTTTTTCGAAAGTGTTTGTAGCTCTTACGAACATACCCGAGGGTGAACTGCTGACAGGGTTTGCGAGCGATCCGAACGTGGTATTCGGGTGATTAGATCACTCAAGCACACACTTTTTTCTTTGGCGTTCTCTCCAAGAGCGCCGCCGCTCGCGGAAAACGTGTGGAAAGACTTCAAGTCATAAATCCCATATGTGGCTGTACTCAACGCTTGTGCTCATCGCCGCCGCGGCGGACGCTCTCCCTCTGGCTGGCTACAAGACGACGTACGAGGTTGTCAAAATGGGCACGGGCAGCGAGGTCGTGTCCAAGGGCGCGACGGTGACCGTCCACGCGACTGGCATTGTCGCGGAGACGAGCAAAAAGTTCTGGAGCACGAAGGACGCCGGCCAGCAGCCGTTCACCTACCAGGCAGGCGTGGGCGGCGTCATCACAGGTGCTCGCCCGCAGCCGACGCCACGACTGCCTCGCACGCTCAAGGCTTGCCGCCGCTCTCAGGCTGGGATCAGGGCTGCCTCGGCATGAAGCTCAACGAGGTGAGGAAACTGAATATCCCGGCCGAGGAAGGTGGGCACGCCGCCCTCTCATACCCTGCTCGGCCGACTGCCTTTTGGCCCTGACGGCTCAAGCGCGCCGCGCCCTCAGGCTACGGGAAGCAGGGCTTCCCTGCTTGGGGCATCCCTCCCGGCGGTGCGCTGCTCTCGACGCTGCCCGAGGAAGCGGCGCTCTCCTCCTCACTGCCGCCTCGCCGCGGCGCAGGCACCCTCGACTTTGAGATTGAGGTGCTCAAGATTGTCAACAAGCAGAAGAAGGAGCTCTGAGGGCATGGCGGCGCTGTAGAGCGGAACGGACTGGGTGTTGCACGCGACGTTGATATCCACTCTTTCGTCTTTGCTCTCATTATACGGTAAACTCAACGCAAGGAGACATGGTCATGGAGAGCACTGGCGCACTGGCACTTGGTCTTGCTCTTGCGTCTTGGACAGTGGTGTCCACTCCCTGAGGTTCATGTAGTACCTAGTAGGTCTCTATTGTTGGCAACTCAGGTGGTGTCAGTTTTTCGCGCACTCGCATACCCTGCTCCCTGGGTTTTAGGTATGTTGTTGGCAAGACAGCAAGCTCACCCTTCCTCTCGTTTTCTACTCGTCGCCCTGAATGGTTGGGCAGGTTGTGGAGGACACGATATCCCGGCGTGAACACGACTAACTGGCGGATCCGCTCCTGACAGTGGCATGCACCGCGCCGCGGCGCGTGCCACTGTCTTTGTTTGAAGTTAAAAGTCGAATCAGAGCGGTGTCGGCGTTGTCCTCCATTTTCCTCCCCTGGGCCCCCGTCCGGGACCGCTCCGGGACGCACGCCGGCGAAGCACCATCAAGCTGTTGTACGGCTCCGGCATCGCCTTCCCAGGCTTAGCTAGACTGAGAGATATTGTGCATACGGTCT
Organism: Emiliania huxleyi CCMP1516; assembly: GCF_000372725.1. NCBI lineage: Eukaryota > Haptophyta > Isochrysidales > Noelaerhabdaceae > Emiliania > Emiliania huxleyi. Next base: position 170,465 of record NW_005199363.1, on the reverse strand, counting down.
GTCTCTACAATATACTCACTGACACTCTACCTCCCAGAGCTCGTCCCGGTCCATCACGGCCATCCTCGTCCTCCGGAGGGCCCCCGGCCGCGGCGCGGTGCGGCGGCGTCACAAATCCGACCACAGAGCACCGGGACGCGGTCGGGCGATCTGAGGTCCAACTAGGCGTATGCATTGCCCATCCAGTGCTATCACCTGGACCCATCAACAGGCGCCTGCGGCGCCGTGGTCACGAGGTGTTGTTCACACTTGCCCAAGCATTCATGCAGTACATGTACATGTGTGTGTGTGCATGCACATGACATGAACATGAACATGAACATGAACATGAACATGAACATGACATGAACATGAACATGAACATGACATGACATGGACATGGACATGGACATGGACATGGACATGGACATGGACATGGACATGGACATGGACATGGACATGGACATGGACATGGACATGGACATGGACATGGACATGGACATGGACATGGACATGGACATGGACATGGACATGGACATGGACATGGACATGGACATGGACATGGACATGGACATGGACATGGACATGGACATGGACATGGACATGGACATGGACATGGACATGGACATGGACATGGACATGGACATGGACATGGACATGGACATGGACATGGACATGGACATGGCGTCCGCCGCCCGCAAGCGCGCCCGCACCGGTGGAGACGCCGAGGAGCCCGTGCCGATCGCGGATGGCTTCGAGGCTCCCATCTTTGGCGCGCGCGTCGTCGGCCAGGTCACCACGCTGACGCTCGAGGGCGAGGACGGCCCTCTGGCATCGCTCGGTCCGGTTGGCGTCGCGAGCGACCACACTGGCGCCTGGTACGTCTCGACCGAGGACTCGCTGCTTCACGTCTCGGCGGCCGGGCGCGTGCGCCGCGTGGCAGCTTTGCCGGCGACTTCTGTCTTCTACGCCGTCGCCGCCAGCCCGGACGGGAGCGCGCTGTTTGTGGCGGACTTCAGCAACGACAAGATCCGGCGGGTGGAGGTGACGACTGGCGAGGTGTCGACGATCTCGGGCAGCGGCACAGCGGGCAGCGCCGATGGCGTGGGCGACGCGTCGCAGTTCTACCAGCCATCTGGCCTCGCCATCAGCCCGGACGGGAGTGCGCTGTTTGTGGCCGACAAAGGCAACAACAAGATCCGGCGGGTTGAGGTGGCGACGGGAGAGGTGACGACGATCGCGGGCAGCGGCGAGGCTGGCGACGCGGATGGCGTGGGCGACGCGGCACAGTTTGCCAACCCAGCTGGCATCGCCATCAGCCCGGACGGCGGCGCGCTGTTTGTGGCGGACTGCAACAACAACAAGATCCGTCGGGTGGAGGTGGCGACGGGAGAGGTGAGGACCATCGCGGGCAGCGACAAGGCGGGCGACGCGGATGGCTTGGGCGACGCGGCGGAGTTCTGCTCCCCAACTGGCCTCGCCATCAGCCCGGACGGCAGCGCGCTGTTTGTGACGGACTTCAGCAACGACAAGATCCGGCGGTTGGAGGTGACGACTGGCGAGGTGACGACGATCTCGGGCAGCGGCACAGCGGGCAGCGCTGACGGCGTGGGCGATGCAGCGCAGTTCAACTACCCAGAAGAAGTCGCCATCAGCCCCGATGGCAGCACGCTGTTGGTCAGTTCGAGCGGTGGCCTCCGCCAGGTCTGCGTGGCGGCGCCTCCTCCGCCTCCCTCCTTTGCCCCGATCGTCGTTCCGCCCTCTACCATCCTGGCCGACCTCGCAAAGACGCGGGGCGACGCCACCCTCCCAGAGGGGAAGGTCACCTTCCTGGTCGGCGACGACGAGGAGCGCATCGAGCACGTGAGCAAGAACGTGCTCTGCATTCGGTCCCCGGTCTATCGGACCATGTTTGGCATCGGCATGAAGGAGCGCGACGCCGCCGAGGTCACGGTGTCCCACGCCGACCCCGCCAGCTTCACCGCCCTGATCGACTACCTCCTCTCCGACAAGTTCGACCTCGGCGAAGAGGAGGGCAGGGCGCAGCGCGCGCTCGACCTGCGGGAGCTGGCGCAAATGTACCAGGTGCCGCGCCTCGAGCTGCTCTGCGCGCAGGCGCTGCAGGAGAGCGTCGCGCCGGCGACCGCCGTGCCGCTGCTCGAGGCGGCGCACACGACGGGCGACGGGCGGCTACTCGCGCAGTGCCGCCGCTTCGTGGCCGACCACGCCGCCGAGGTGCAGGCGAGCGGCGGCGTGGAGCAGCTGCGCGACTTTGGCGTGGGGGCTGCTCGGCGACGCGCTCGACCAGGTGGCGGAGCTCAAGGGCGCGATGCGCGAGGCGGACCTCGAGAAGGCCCGGGCGGAGGTGTCCGAGCGGGCATGAGTGAGGGGTACTGTTGTTCAGCGGCCAGCAAGCAGATTTGCCGGGTAAAACCCGAGCGGGCATGAGGGGCAGCGCCCCCCAGCCCTGCTCGTCGCTTGGCACAAGTGAGAGCGGTGTGGCAGCGCAAAGCGCGCCGTGCAGCATGGGGCGCGCTCCTGCGACACCATTGTTACTGGGTGCGTAACTACATCAGTAATTGCACGCGCTGTCTCTCTATTGAAAGCGCGTGGTCTGACGAACTTTTGTGTGTGTCCACACACGAGTGGAAAGAATTTAAACAACACAACTCTCTCTCACACACAGCACACAGGCTCGACACAGGTGCGAACTGGGGCGCGTGCTAGTACTATCACCGGCACACCGAGTGGAAAGAAGAGCAAAAAGAAAAGAGCGCACATCAACGGCAACGCGGTATAGTACGGCTTTACGTGGAGGGCGGGGACACATGTCCCTAAATCCCATGTTCCCATCTCGTCTCACAGTTTTACCTATTTATTTATTTAACGCGGTAGTATGGACGCGGAGAGACAGAACCGAAGTGCGAAGACGGCGACACCGCGAGCGACACGCGCGAGTGACACGCGCGAGGAGACCTGGCGAGTAGAGACCACGCCTGCTATTCACAGCACAAGCCCTCGCCGGGGGCTCGAGCATGCGCAGCGAAAAGCTGTTCCCCGCCTGTGAAAAAGGGAGGCGTGGTCTGTACTCGCCAGCGAAGAGACACACATGCATGTATGTATGTAGTAAGGTGAAGAACAGCCAGGCTCGGACTGGACACACCAACGCGGTATGGGTGGACGCTGGACAGATGATGACGGCACGCACGAGCGACACACAGACACAAACAGGCTCACAAGACACACAGCCAGCTGGCTGCCACACACCCTGAGTTGGCGTACACATAACTCAAGGCCACATCCTCCCTGTCGCCCCCCCCAGCACACCACGGTGCCAAGGGTACAAACAGCAGCACAACAACACAAACAGGCGACAGGGAGTAACATGCGAGGCTAGAGCAGGCTTGCTCCGCCTCTAGCAATCTCGCCGGCCGGCGAGGCACGGACGAGACCGTGTGTGGGGTCTAGTGAGGTGTCTATGGACGCCCTCCTCACAGGCTAGCTGCCTACTGCTAGCCCTATCTCGCACTCACGGGCAGTGACAATTCAATGGGTGAGTGTTTGCGAGCTGAGGCGCGTGGGCTAAATCTAGGCCGCGCGTCGTGGCACTATGACGAAGTTAGACGTGCGGCCGCAGCGCGCCCGCCGCAGGCTCGGCGGTGCGCGCGCGTTAGCGAGAAAGTTGCGGGTAGAGCCATGCCCGACTTTTCGAAGGTGAGGCCTCTGCGACGAGTGCCAGCCGCGCTGCGGAGCCACACCCTTCGAGCCGCGTCCCGTCGGCACCGTCCCTGAGTGCGTCCCGCCTTGGCGGCACACACTCTCGACGAGGACAGTCCGGCCTACGGGAACGTGTCGCGCGCCGGCGACGGTTGCGGCGTGGTGGTTTCGAGTACGAAGCGAAGATGGCACGACCACCGCCTTCTTCGCCCGGGTAGATCTATGCGGCGTCTCGAAAGCGCGGTGTTTCGAGTACCGCGACAAGCTGGTCCGCCATGCCTTCGTACGACAAGCCGACCTGCCCTTCGTACGACAAGCCGACCTGCCCACAGCCCACCAAGCACTACCTCATCAAAAAGAAATCCCGCGGCGTCAAGGACGATGGCGCCCTCGTGAAGCTCGGAGACGTCGATCTCGCGGGAAAGGTGCAGATCCGGAACCTACTGGGCAAGGTTGAGGAGGGGACAAAGAAGATCACAGAAGCTGTGACCGACATGCTCGGAGACTCGCTCGGCGGCCTGATCGACAACATCCTCAAGAAGGTCTTTTCCGGCGAGTCGTCGCTCGACAAGGTCAAGAAGCTCGTCACCTCGCTGGTGAGCTGCGGCGGCCTCTGGAACGCGCTCGAGGTGCGGCTCCGCCGCCCCCGCCTCCGCCAGTTGCCGCAGCCGCACAGAGCTGAGCTATGAGCGGCGCCACACATATGCCCTCGCGCGGCGCACAGGCCTTCTTCAGCCGCATCGCCTGCGCGGTGGGCACCACCCTCAAGACGGTCATCGTCGCCGTCAAGTGCCTCATCGAGGATGGCAAGTGCCCCAAGAAGTGGGAAAGGGCGCGCCGCCCGCGCCGCACTCTCACGCACCAGTGTCCTAGCGGCAGCAGTGTCCTAGCGCCCGCATGCTCACACCGCCGCCCGCCGCGCCGCCGCCTCCCCCCGCCCCCCTCTTAGATCATCGAGGCCATCGAGAAGCGGGTACCCGAGTTCCTCAGCTGCATCAAGGCGCGCCCTCCTGGCTCCTCTCTCGTGTCCGGATGCCCCGCTCTCGCCCTCGCCTTTCCAGCCCCGCGCCGCCCCCGTCGCCGCCGCCCTCACCCCCCGCCGCGCGCGCGCCACACGCACGCACGCGCCCCGCCTCGCCGCCTCCACCTAATCCCCCCCCCCCCGCCCCCCCCCCCGCCCGCCCCTTCCCCTTTGCAGAACAGCCTCACGGCCCTCTTCGAGGCCTTGTTCGGCGGCGCCACCGAACTGCTCGGTAAGATCAAGCACGCGATCGCTGGCATCTGGCCCGACGGGTGCGGCTGCCTCCCCCTCTCTCTCACGCGACTAGCCCTCCGCCCCCCCCCCCTCTAGCTGCGGCTGCCCACTACTCATCGCTCTCATTCTTCCTCCTTGCACATTGGAGCCGTGTGGGGGGCTCCTCTCTTTGAGACGTGGAGTCGCGAGCCCCCACCCCCCCACCTTGAGATGTGTACCTCACCTGACCTAACCTCCCCCACCTCTCTCCCGGTGCGGCTGCCCACGGCGGTCTGGCCGAGAAAGAGGTCTCGCACGAGCACTATAGTTTCTTCTGCTTCCAGGTGCGGCTGCCCGCACGGCGGTCTGGCCGGCATCTTCGGCAAGATCTTTGCGCTCGCCGGCGCCGTCTTCGGGGCCCTCCAGCGCTGTGCCTCGGTTCCCCTCTCCCAGTCCCAACGTTAGCCATGGCGCCACGCTGCTGCAGGCCCTCCAGACCGTGCTCGGCTCGCTGCCCGGCCTGGTCGTCGGCATCCTGCAGGAGAGCCGGGATAGATCCGAGACCACACCTCGGCCACACCTCGGCCACCACCCTGTCCTCGGCCACACCTCGGCCAATATCTCGTCCTCATCTCGTCGGCAGGCGACCGGCGACCTCGTCAAGAACATCTTCGAGGGGAAGCTCTTCAGCTCCGTCGGCGAGACTAGCCCGAGATTGCCCCGAGATTACTCCGAGATGAGCCGAGAGATGAGCCGGGATTCGCTCTTCAGCTGCATCGCGCGCACATGTTCGGAGATGGCCCGAGATCTGCCCGAGATGAGCCGAGATTGCGCCGAGATACAGGCGAGCTCGTCGCGTACGTGCTCGGCGACACGCTCCTCGTTGTCAAGGGCGTGCTCAACCAGACCGCCGGCTTCCTCAAGGCTCCTCCCCCCCCCCCTCCTCCTCCCCCCCCCACACCCCACCCACACACGCACCCACACACCCACGCACCGCTCACACACACGCGCACGCTCGCCCCACGCTCGTGTGTGTGGAGAAGCTTACCTCGCCTCACCTAAGGCGCTCTTCGGCCGCGGCGGTGGCGGCATCATCAACAACTGCAACTCCGGCTGCGGCGGCATCGGGGGCCTGATCGACCGCGTGCTCGGCCAGGTGGAATCAATATGTCAATCCACCGGTCAAACTCTGAGACGAGAGATGGGGTTTAGAAACATGCACATGCACATGCACATGTGCATGTGTCCCTGCCCTGCACGGCCAGGTGACGAGAACGAGTCACGAATCCTTCACTGCGAGTACTCGGCCAGCTGGTACTCTCGGCACTGAGCTGAAGACCACACGTGTGCTCGGCCACAGGTGCTCGCCCTCACCGGACAGATCCTCGAGGGCGTCTCAAAGATCGGCGAGGCGATCGAGCACCTGACTGGCGAGCCGATCGGCGAGATCCTGCTCGAGCGCACATCAAGAGCCACACTGACCACCGCTCCTCGTGACTGATGGATGAGAGCTCTTGCTTCACAGGCAACCTGCTCGAGCACATCAGGAGCGCACTCGGGAGCGGGCTCGAGACTCTGCGCTACGCCATCAAGCTCCTGCTTCGCGACTTGCTCCCCGCCCTCCTCGGAGGCACCGTCGGCCTCCTCTCGCGGCTAGAGTCCTCAGTTCAGAGCTGGTTGTCCTAGTGGTTGTCAATGAGTACCACAGGCATCGTCGGCTTCCTCGGGAGCATCGCGACCAAGCTCGGCGTCGGGCTCGAGGCGCTCGAGGAGGCGCTCGCCGCCATCCTGTGAGTACGAAGTGATCGCGTCAGTCATGAAGAGACAGGCGCTCAAGGAGGCGCTCGCCGCCATTCTGATCGGCGACGAGGACAGCCCGGGCCTGCTGCCCGACGTCAACTTCACACCGGACCTCTCCTGGACCTCTCCTGGACCTCTCCTGGAACCTTCCTGTAGGCCTGCTGCCCGACGTCCGGAAGGCGGTCGAGGCCATCCTCGCCGGAAGCGCCGAGCTGGTCAACTCGATCCTCCAGAAGATCGAGGAGCTGCTCACGAAGGGCCTCGTCGGCACCGGCGATGCGCCCGGCATCCTGCCCGGCCTCAAGGCGAAGGTCATCGGCAGCGCGGATGGCTCCAGCGGCCTGCGGCGCGTGTTTGCACTCGTCCACGACGTGCTCGGCTTCGCGGGCAAGTTCGCCTTCTAGGAGCCTTCTAGGAGCCTTCTAGGAGCCTTCTAGGTGCTCGGCTTCGCGGGCAAGTTCCTCTTCTAGGAGCCTTCTAGGAGCCTTCTAGGAGCCTTCTAGGTGCTCGGCTTCGCGGGCAAGTTCCTCGAGAACATCAACGACACGGTGACCGACGTCCTCAAGGGGGACGGCATCGACACCAAGCTGCTCTCCAACACGGGCGAGCTGCTCAAGGAGATCAAGGACTCGGTCGGCGACCTACTCCAGGTGCGCCCCCCCCCCTCCCCCCCACACGCACACGCTCTCACACGCACACGCACACGCTTACGCTCACACGTACACGTGCTCTCACACTCACGCTCACACTCTCCCCCATCCTCCCTAGACCCTCCCTAGACCCTCCCTAGGCCCTCCCTCACCCTCCCTCACCCTCCCTCACCCTCCCTCCCTCCCTCGACCTCTCCAGGACGTCTACGAGGCCCTCTCCCCCATCGGGGCGAAGGTCAAGGACCTCCTCGACGGCGTCGACAGCTTCATCGTCCTGCTTCTCAACAACGTCCTCTCGCTGGTCGGTGGCATCGTCTGGGGGGTCGAGTGGTTCCTCGACAACCCGTGGGGCGGCGTCGGCGTCATGCTGGACTCGACCCGGGCGCTCGTCGGCAACCTCCTCCCCGACGACATTCAGATCATTGAGAGGCTCAAGGAGACCGTCAAGAAGGAGGGCTCCGCCGCCAAGGAGCCGGAGGCCTTCCCGATCGTTGCGCTCATCAAGACGATCCTCAGTGCGCCCAGCCCCCCCTACCACACACCTTAGCAGCGACACACGGACAGACAGAAAAGACAGACAGAGAGACACACGCATCACGCTCGCACGCACACGCATCACGCTCGCACGCACGAAGACACTCACTCACTCACTCACTCACTCAACTCACTCACTCACTCACTCAACTCACCCCCCCCCCCCATCAAGGCCGCATGAAGGCCAACCGGCCCCTTGACCTCCGCCACACTCTGTATCAAAGCCGGCCCTTCGGCTATTACAAGGCCCCCTTGGCGCCTTCCCTGTAGTTCCATCCCCCGTGGATTCGACAAGATCCTCTCCCAGGTCGCCGAGACCCTTGGTTGAAAAATCCTCCCAGGGCCACACGCAATCATACGCACCCGCACCTTTAC
>NW_005199363.1:23575-162076 GCF_000372725.1 Emiliania huxleyi CCMP1516 | reverse complement strand
GCACACACGCACGCACGCAACGCAGGCACGCACGCACGCACGCACGCACGCACGCACACACGCACACACACACCGCTCTCCCACGCGCACCGGGCTGCACTTTCAATATTCCGTGGGCTCCTGTCATTTAGACGTGGAGACGCGAGGGCTGCCACCTGCCTTGTCCAACACCCCCGTGTGTGTGGAGAAGCATATTCCTCAGCTCTTCCCTTCCCTTCCCTATAGGTGCTCGACTTCCTCGCCAAGGTGCTGTCGTGCGGCAAGCTGCAGGGCGGCGACTTGGAGCTCTTCATCACGGCGCTCCTCGACGTGGCCAAGGACATCGCCGTGGCCGTGCTGGAGGCCGTGCGGGCCTTCCTCTCTTCGCTCGGTTTCACGACGGGCGATCTCGTCGAGGGCAGCGCCGAGGCTCTTTCCGCAGCGTCCGCGGACCCGTGTCTCTCCGGGGGGCGTCTCGGAACCTCCTCGGAACTTTCGCCGTACGTAGGCGTTTGTCGCAAAGTACAACGAGTCGACCTGGCGTGGCGTTGATGGGCTGAAGGGCCCTCCTCCTCGGCCCCAAGACGGCCTCCTATGATGAATGAGTGATCACGTCATTCTTGCTTCTTGCTTAGGCCTCTTGCTCGGCCTCAAGACGCTGCTCGAGGGCGTGCTCAGCTTCACCAAGAACCTCCTGACCAACATCAACGATTTTGTCGTCGAGATCCTCCGGGCGGCCGGCGACGGCCTCTCTCTCCGTCCGCAGCCTTCTTGTCCTCGATCGCCTGCTCTCACGTCTAGGCGGCCGGCGACGAGCTCATCAAGCTCGCCAACGTCAAGGTGAAGGTCAAGGAGCTGCTCGGTACGCGAGACGGCGGACGTGTGTGGAGAGGCGCGACACACTCTCCTTGGCCTGAGCGCGCAAGCCGCTCCCGCTAGGCGGCGTCATCGGCTTGGTCGCGCAGGCGCTGAGCTCGACCCGAGACGTGGTGTCCGCCCTTCTCGGCAGCGTCTGCGGGCTGGTGCGCGCGCTCGCAATGCCCACCCTTAGCCGCAGAATGCGGACACTCGTCGGCGCACGGCTGACACGGTTTGCCAGCACGTCCGATGCGCCCCATTTCGATGCGCCGCACGTTCGATGGCCACACGTTTGATGTCCCACACGCTGCGCGGCGCTCCACACCCGCCCGCGACATGTTCCGCACAAACACCGCGCGCGACCCCACCCCTCACACACACACCGGCAGGTCGGCCACATCATCGGCGACGTCCTCGAGCTCGTCAACAACATCCTGCTCGGGGCGGGCCTGCTCGTGGGTGGCGTGCCTCATGCCGTGAACAGCGCCTCGTCACAGGCTGCGTGTGTGGGCACAGGCGGGCCTCCTCGTGGGCGGCAGCCTGCTCGGCGTCGCAGGGCTCCTCGCGGGCATCTACAGCGGCCTCAAAAAGTGCATCGGCCACATCGAATGCGGCAAGCCCTTTGGCAAGAGGGCCCGGCGGCTCCTCTGTGAACGGCGTCTCTCACCACGGCCAGACGTGTGAGCAGGTATCCCCTTTGTCAAAGACTCGGCGTTCTTGGACGTCGACATCCACCCGTGCACCATTCCCCTCGTCCAGCTCAAGCTCTGCGCCGAGTGGAAGACCGACACCACGCCCGCGTCCGAGTGAGCCGGCGCGAGGCGAGCACGCGGGCCGCACATTCTGGCGTTGGGCCTCGCTGCATGAGCATGCTCCAGCCCACAAGACGGCAGTCAGTCGGCACGCGCGCTCCGGCTAGGCGCACGGTGAGTGGGCAGCCGGCGAGGCAGAGCCGGTTGCGTCCCCACCCCCCGCCCGCGCGTAGACAGACAGAGATCGGTCCGCGAGCGCTGGCTGGCTGGAGCGGGGCCACACACGCACGCACGACGCACGCACGCAGCAAGCAGAGTATAGAGCCTGTACCCACGTGACAAACGATTGCGCCCTATTCCGCGCGTGCGGGGGTTGTTTGTTGTTTGGCTGTTTTGCGAACAGTTTCCGATATAGACGTAGCATATACTGCTTCAGCAGCGTGCACCTCGATCATGTGCAATGAGCGCCAGCGAGGGAGGGCGAGACGATCGAGGGGTCCCGTACCATGCGGAATCGACCCTATCCAGTGCTCAAGTGCTCAACAGTTTCCCGACTCCTAGCTTCATCGAAGGAGAAAGAAAAACCCCGTCAGGCGGCAGGCTAGTTCCATTTCACTCTGACACGCTAATCTTGAAAACGTCCAACGGAGCTCCGTGTTGCTCCCAGCGCCCTCCCCCGCGCTTCCTGCGACCCTAGCCGATGGTACTAGCATGGGAGGTCATCTGGCTACCGCGAGAGCGACCCAACTCGTCGACATCGTCCGATGATGGTGCCGCAAAGTCAGCCTTCGGAGGCTATCGTGGGGTCGAGCCGTCAGTAGCCGTGACATGTGGTTCCACCACCCCTCGTAGGCTTTGCCTCTGACCATCACCGTTCCCAGGCTGCCTAATGGGATGGAAAGGAAGGCTGGGCGAGCGTATAGAAGCGTGCTCGACCTCGTCGTGGCAACCTGTACGGCAGCGCTGGCAGGCGCGATGAGCGTCGTGCCACCTGACCCGAGACGGGTCGCAGGCGTCGTACCGAGCGCGTCGAGACCGTGTCCTGATGTGATCTGTACGGGCGAGTCACGTCGGCGTCAAAGGAGCGACGTGTGACCTGTCAGAGCTTGATCTCCGATCTCAGCGGCGTCGAGTCGTCTCCGGTGCGCAACAAATGTACCTCCCCAGGACGCGCAGAGGCAGCTGCGATCCAGCCGAGTGGACGGGCGCACACCGCGCCACCTGCTGTGTGCGCCCGTCTACTCGGCGGGGTCGCAGCTGCCTCTGGAAGGCACCGAGAGGTACAATAGTGCGCAAATGGTCAAAATCAAGGTTTTGTAACGCGAGCTGTGCCACAGTGAAATGGAACTAGCCGCAGTCCACCTCTCGCCGACTCGCCGCGAAGAACGTTACGTATCGGCGCCGATATATGGCCGATCACTGGAGCGCCCAGCGCGGTGAGGCGTGCGTCGCCGCGGCGGTGGACGGCGCGACAGAAGGACTGGGCCCCTTTGGCGCCGCGGCGCGCCTCCTGCAGGGCGAGAGGCTTCAACTCCCAAAGAGCGGCAGCGCGGCAGGGGATTTTGAGGCGGCGTGCCAAGCCCTGACCATGTCTGTGCACCCGGCGGTGCTCTCTGCGCTGCAGGCGGCGGAATCGGGCGTCGTCGACATCCGCGGCGGCAAGATCTGTGACGCTGGCGCGCTGTCTGCGCTGCTGGCAGCGCTGGCGAGCAACGCGTCACTGTTTGCGCTCCGTTTTTGGCAGTGCGCTCTTTCGTCGGACGGCATCAATCTGCTCTCCCAAGCCTTGCCGGAATCGGTCACGTCGATTTCCATCGGTGCAGAGGACGATGGCGTCGCCCTCTCGCCGCTCCTGAAGCTACCAAAGCTCACGACTGCGTCGCTAAGGTGCTGTGCCGTCGCAACGCAGGAGGCGCTTGCCATTGAGGCGTCCCTCTCCACAAACCCTTGCCTCATCAGCCTCTCGCTCTTCTCGTGCGGGCTCGGCGACGAGGGTGCGGTGCCCCTCCTGCGGAGCTTGCGCCACAATTCGACCCTCACCTTCCTCGGCCTGGCATCGAACCGCCTCTCGGATGCCAGCGCGCGAGCCGTTTTGGAGGCACTGGCACCGGAGAGCACCACCAACGAGGCGGGGAAGAGTGGTGGCGAGGCAGGCGACAAGGAGGACAATGGCGCGCCGAACCGAGCGCTCACTGCGCTCGACCTCAGCTTCAACCTGATTGGAGGCCCGGGCAGGCGCACGTTGGAGGAGGCGACGGCGGCAAGCCCTGCGCTGGAGCGGCTCGAGCTGGCGGGGAACCCGTGCCTGAGGGCCGGCCCCACGGCAAGCCTGTCCAGCGCTGCGCGGAAGGCCATCGCAGCGACTTGGGAGGCGCTCGGCGAGCAGCAGCGGGACGAGGAGACAGACGGAGTCGCCTCAGATGGGCAGCTTGCTGTGGCGGCGATGCTGTGCGAGAGGGTGTTGGCCGGCACGGAGGTGCGCGGCGTTGGCGGTGCCGACGGGGAGGCAGCGAGCCTGGCCGAGGCGACACGCCGCCGGATTGGTGCGCTTGTCGCGCTGTTGCCCGCGCCGGAGGAGCTGTGTGCGCCGCTGGCTGAGCTGGGGAGCATGGCGGCGTCGCGTGGCTTCCCGCTATCGCAGATCGAGGCGGCGGGCGAGGCGTCCCTCGAGGCTTCTCTCTCTCCTCACCGACATCGAGCAGCCTCTTCTCACGACCCCGCACGTGACAGGTGCTTCTCGAGGCTCTATCCGAGGTGCTGGGCGGCGAATTCTCGGAAGAGGCGGCGGCGGCGTGGCGCGAGGCGTACGCCTCTGCGCAGCAGGAGATCGTGGCGAAGTATACGCCGGGGCAGCGATCCGAGTTTCAGTTTGCGGCCGCGGCGGCGCCGGCGGCAGCTGCCAGCGCGGCTGGGGACGGAGAGGAGCAGGACCAGGTCCAGGAGGGAGGCGCAGGCGGTTCGCTTGCGGATGGGGGGGGAGAGTGACATTGGTGCACCTCGTCGGTGTGGAAAAATCGGTATCAGGAACGCCTCTCAACTCGGATCTATATCTCCACCTCCTACTGTGTGAGACAGTCGTCTTACAGCCAGCTCACCGGCAGGCGCGCACTATCTTGAAGTTTTCCTCATGATCCTGACTCTTCGAGACGCTGCCACTCACTCTGACTCCTCAAGGTCGTCGTCATCCTCGGCCAGGTAGTTGAGGTAGAGGTAGAGGAGCGTGCAGAAGGACACGAAGCTGACCGAGACGAGTCCGATCTGCTGCCACGGCAGCGGCTGCCGCTTCGCGATGGCACGGTCGTGCATTTCCTGAACCGACTTGCGCTGGGTGTGCGCGTGGTGCTTGCCTACGGGAAAGCGCGACGGATTAATGTGCGGGAAATTGCCTGTAGCGTCGTCGGGCGCAGAGACTGCCGATGTTTGCAGCGAAGTTGTTGCGCCGCCCGGCGCGGTCTCCGCCGGAAGTCCTGCCCATCCGGCGCACGCTCTCGCTGGAGAACCTCAGGGTGAGGCAGCAGATACTCCGAGAGGGCCAGGAGCGGTACGGTCGCCAGGAGCGAGCGGTACGGTCGCCCAGCAGCGAGCCGGGAGCCGCGAGCCGACTCCCTCGCACGACGCTGGCACAAACCACTCCTCCCCGCTGTAGGCCCCGTGAACCTTCACGGGACAGTTTGCTGTGATATGCGCGTCATCTTCAAACACCCCCCCCACGCACCTGGGGACCCCCCTCTAGGTCGACGGTCTGACCAGGTGGAGGTGGGGGGGGGTACCTACACCCCCCTGTCGCTCAGCGGTCCCGAGCCAGCGGCAGCTGACCCCCCCTCCGGTAGCTTATGGGTGCGGGCTTGCGGTGTTCCTGCTTCCGCTTGCCCGACTTTGGCGGGTTGCGGCCGAAGTTCTTCATGGTGAACCTGTCCGGCTTGCCGCCCTTCCCGACCCTCGTCCACCCCTCGGGCGACTCGTTGGGCCGGGGTTGCTGCGCCTGTTGGTGCTGCGAGTGTGCCTGCGATGCTGCGGCCGGAGCGGCAGCGGCGGCAGGCGGTGCCACGGGCGGTGCGGCGAAAGTGGCGGTAGGCTGAGGCTGCGCAGCGTCCTGCGCGGCCTGCTGCCTGGCCTCATCCTCCCGCCTCTTCTCAGACTTGGCCTGGATGATGTACTGATACCCAAGCGGCACCGGGTTGATGCTGACGGAGTGCCAACCGTACCTCTCCATGCGCTCCGCGAGACAATCAATCATCGCGTGGTCGCGTGGCGACACCTTCTGGCCGAGGACGCGCTCGACCATCCGGATCTGACGCACGTGGAACGGCTCCAGGCCCGGCATGGAAGCCTCGGAGTCGGACATGGCCCCGTTTCGCCGTTTTAGAGACTCGTGGTAGAGGGACAGTGCGCGCACCCACCGACGTTCCATTAAGCATTATGTTTTCTCGCTCGCCGCGCGTGGCACATGGCACAACACGCAACGAATAAAGCAGCAGCTGAGAGCAAATTCAATAAATAATCTACCCTTATAAGTCTCTCGTGTCGGCGCCGACGCTCTTGGTTTAACCGTAGAACGTCCCAGCCGAAATCCGCCCGCCACGATCGATCCCTCCACAATCGTCGGCCCGCAGCGACCCGCAGCGATGGATGCCGCCGCCCCCCCGGCCCCTGCGGCTGACGCGCCGATGCACGACCGGCCTCCGTCGGATGGCTCTCCGGCCTCTCCGGCCGCTGACGCGGCCGCCCATGCTGTTGCCGATCCGGTCCCTCTCACGCTCAGCGATATGCGCACAAGCTACGACAACTTCGAGGTCGCCGGCTTTGGCCAGGTGCAGCCCGACCACCTGCTTGCCTCCATGTTCACGCTTCGCGCCCCTTCCCCCCCTCTGACGCCACCGTATGACCGTAGGTGAGGGGCACGACTACCCGCCTGGAAGGCGCTCTCATCAGCAAGTCACCCAGGCACCAACTCCTGGGCGTTTACGCTTGACTACGAAACCATGCAGTGGATGCAGCTCGATCAAAACGGCGACGCCAACAGCTGGTCCCTGGGCGAGGACCTCGCCCAGGATGAGGTGCGAGTCATGATGCTCGACCCAGCGTGCACCAAGTCGCTCACATTCCGTGAGTTCGTCAACGGGCCGAACACACTCTCCAAGTCGACTGCGATCTCGAACTCCGACAACTGGACCGGTGCACCTGCCGCGGAGGACGATGGCTCCCTCGACGACATCCCTTCATCGACGGACGCCTTCACCGCCGCCGGCCCTGGGCCATCCAGCGCGGCCTCCGACGGCCTGCACGTGATCGAGCGGGTACAGAAACGGTGGCTGCCGCAGCTCACACCCTAATCGATCTGCCTTAGGCACGGAGCCAACGGAGCCATCGCGCATGCCCGCATCGCGTGCGGCTCCGAGGTCTCCCGCCGAGACCGGCTCGGCGCGGCGCGTGGCCGCACGCCGCCGTTGAAAAGGCGAGATAGGACCGAGGGGAGAGCGCCGGCCACATCGAGCGAGCGCTGACGTGTAAGGTGTCTGTGCTGCTCCGGTGTGTGTGGGATTCTGCCCCCCCCCCATCTGTGCGGCGAGTTGTTTGCGGCGCGATGCCCGATCGTGCGCGATAGCCTCCCTTGTGCGTGGTGTGTCGGTTGTCGGGGTCGTCCGGAGCGTGTGGCGGCGCCGTTGCATGCAGCGACTGCTCCACGTGCCACGACTGCTTTGACTGACGTGACTGACTGATGAGACATGAGTGCTGATGGATGATCTCCGACAACCCAAAACCAAAATGCAAATGCGGAGTGGCCCACTTTGGCGTGCAGATCCTGCGTCTCTCACTGCCCGAACAACAGAGAGGGTACCGCCGCGGGTCCCCACTAGTAAATAAATAAAAACGGACACCTCTCTACTGTGAGATGGGTAAAACAATAAATAAGAACGGACACCTCTCTACTGTGAGATGGGTAAAAAGGAACACAGGTCACAGGTCCCCGCGCCCGTGCGATCCGCTTTTGTGGATTGTGGTTTGTGCGCAGCGGGTTCTTTGTGTCGGGGAATAAACGAGTATAAAGAGCGGTGATATAAACGGGCCCACACAACGCCGAAACCCGCGCTGTGGCTGCCGCCGACCCGCGAGCCTCCCGGGAGCTGAGCACGAGAAGGGCGACAAGACACGATCGTGCCGCCACGGCCCACGTGGGTGACTCTGGTGCATTCGCCGAGCGCGTGTGCGGCGGCCTAGGAGGCGGCCGCCGCGGCGTGGATTCTCGCCACCTCGGCCTCGGTGATCGCGAGCTCGAGCGCCGCCCCCGTCTCGTGTCTGTCGATGTAGAAGTTGAGGTAGTTGACACGGACGATCGAGTCCTCGAGGTCCTCCTTCTCCTATTCACACTGACCGACCATCACTCCTCTGCTGACCACTCTCGGGCCCTCGAGGCCCTCCTCAGGCCTGCTGTGAGCGGGCCAGCCGCTTGGCCGCCTCCCAGTCGTAGCTCCGGATCGCGGCGACGAAGGCCGCGGTCTGGTCCTTCGCCTGCCCAACCCTGCGCGACTCCTCCTCCGAACTCGCCTGCGCACAAGGTCGGCCGGCACTTCAAGCAACGCTCCCCCAGCCACACTCTCGCCGCCCGCAACGCACCAGTCCGGCAGCGGTCTGGTACTCTCCCCGCGCCATCGCATCCTCGTACTTTCGCGCCCTGCCCCCGTCGGCCGGCAAGCAGCGCGGCAAGCACTTTGCCAGAACACTCCCCAGCCAGCCCGCCGGCCCCTCCTCGTCGTCGTCGCCAAGCAGCGGGGCGGAGCTGTTTCGGTAGGACGGGCCGCCGCTCGCCGCCGCGCCACCGCCGCTGCTTGGCGACGGCGCGCCGGCGGCATACGAGGCGGCGGGGGCGGAGGCAGGAGTAGCCGCCCCCGCAGAGGTTGCCTTGGGCTTGACGTACTCGAGGGTGGTGCCCGGGCTGGCTCCTGGAGAGGGCGCGGGAGGAGGGGTCAGGGGGGAGATGAGCCGGCACGTCTCGAGGCGGCGTCTCGAGGCGGTCTCTTGGGCCCTCCTCGACCCTCCCCTCGTGGTGCCTCTCCCCCTCTCTCCCTCCCGCCCCTCCCTCCTCCTTCTCACCGGGCGGCACGACAAGGATCATCCTCGAGCCGTACTGGTCGGTGGCTCGCAGCTTGTCGCCGGGCTTCGAGAGGGGAGGCACCGTCACGATGAAGACGTCGTCGTCGTCGTCCCCGTCCGCCGCCGCCGGCACCCCCTCCGCCGTCGAAGCCGTCGACTCGGCCGTCGAGTGGTTCAGCGGCGCCACGGCGCGAGGCGGCGGCTGCGAGGCTTCGGCGGCTCCGGCCCGCTCGCGCGGCGAGAAGAGGAGGTCGTCGGTGGTGCCGGCGCCCTTGGCCTTCAGACCCGCCTGGTCCGCGTACGTGCTGTCCAGCTGCGCCGTCATTTCCGCCCTGCGCCACTGCCGGAGCTCGTCATCGAGCGCCGACTCTGCGACGGCCGAGGCCCAGTACTCGATCCAGCGCGGCCCTGAGGTGAGGAAGTGGATCTCGAGGAGCTTGTTGCCGCGGTCGCGCACCTTGACGCGCACGCCCGGCGCGTCGCCCCGCGACACCATCCGCAGCTCCTCCACGTTTCGCAGATCAAACTTTCCCGTCTGCGTGCCGCTGGGCGACTTGCTGTAGCGCACCTGGAAGCCATCGGAGAGCAGCCAGCGCTTGACCGAGCGAGCCTCCGTGTACGCGCCGCCCGCGTGCGTCTTGCGGATGTAGCCCGCCATCTCGATCGTCATGGCGTGCTCCTTAATAAAATGAACTCGGGGGCACGGGACGCGGCGTGCTCCTTACGACGAGCGCAATGGCCGGAAACCAAAAAGAATTTTTCGGCCGGAGTTGCACTGCCTGTAGGTTGCCTGTTTTCTTTCTTTTCTTTTTTAGTGGGCAGGACCACCGATGATCACAGAGGAGGGAAGGCGTGTGCCAATGTGCCAAGGCCGCGACAGCCTGCTGCGGCTGCGTTCGGTTGTAAAATTCTCGAGAGAAATCAGGGTGCTTTGTGGGGGAACGTACGACACATGGAAAAACAAAAGGCAACCCTGTCTGCACGTCTTGCGCGCGCGTGAACAGGGCTCCAGGCCCCAAATGATGTGTGAGTGTTAGAGTTGTTTGGTATTGCTAAAAAATCTCTCTCACACATGGACATACATCTGGTTTTGCGTGGGGCTCGTGGCGCGTGGGCCGTGGGGTCGAACCACCTCTACCAGGAGATGTGTAAAAGAACACGTCCGCCGCGCCCGTGGCCGTGCGAAAAGGTCAAAAGAACCACTCGACCACTATCTTCAGTTCTTAATGTCGTGCGGAGTTTTGTTGTAAAATTCTGAAGGGGCTAGAGAGTCTTTGGTTGTTGAATTCTTATAGGAAGACTCAAGTCCGTGGTGGTCGCCCGCGGATCTGGCTTCTACCCATCGAGGGCCTCGCGCAGGGTCCTATAGTCCCGCCGCTCTGGCGCCGCGCTCAGGTCGCGGTCATCCGGGTACACAAAGGTGAGCGCCTCGCTCGGCACAAACCCGCGCGCCGAGGCAAAGTAGAAGGCGGCCTGTGGGTGTGCAAAGACCTTGGCTTCCGTGAGCAGCGCGAGGTTCTCCTGCGAACAGTACCGCGCCACCTGGTCCCGCTCTAGGAGCACCGTGTAGAAGGGCTGCGCACGCCCAAACCTCCGCACCTCTCTCAGCCCCTGGCCGAGGTCCCACGCGCCGGCCCGCTGGCATGTCTCATCCCAGCCGACGACCACGCACCGGCCGAAGAAGCGGTGCAGGCAGACATCGCCGCAGGCAAAGAGCAGCCCTTCCGGCCTCCGCTTGCGTGCGGGTGCCTCGCTCGCCGTGTGTGCCACCACCGCGTCGAAGAGGGAAGAAATGCGAAGTGCTGCGAGGGCCTGATCGATGCGGTCTCCAACCGCCTGGAAGATGGCGGAGGAGAGGGCCGGGTATCCCGCGAGCAGGAGCCGTGCCTGGTCGCCCGATTGCGCGAAGAAGAGCGGTCGGAGCAGGCTGGACACTGGTCGGGCCTGCAGCAGCTGCTCCCATTCGAGACAGATCTCTGTGAAGGAGGATGGCGCGTCCTGACCAACGAGCGAGTTTGCCTTCACCAGCTGGTTGCCAGCCGCTGCCATTCCTCGTAGTCCTGCACGCTTGGGCCAATCTGTTGAGAAATCGAGCGCGCGGCTCTGGGCGCGTAGCGCCTTGAGCAGAGCGCTGTAGGTGGCCCGCGTGACGCACATTGCCAGATGCCGATGAGTAGACAGAGCGCCAACGGAAACGGTCGCGCTGCCATCAACAAATAATTTTGTGTAAGGGAGAGGGGGGGGGGGGGGGTAGGGGGGGGGGGAGGACCTTTTGGCGGAAAATGTGCTTCGAGCGAGCGAGAAAGACGAAGGCCTATCAGGCGGATTTGAGTGCATGTTGTACATGTGACAAGGGGGCAACGCGTGCAGGGCGAGAGGGCGGCTCGACACGCCTGCTCCGCGGCCTCCGTGTTGGTGCTCGGAACGAAATGTAGAGGTCCTCCTTGGTGTGCGCGAGATGCTTGTACAACCC
Organism: Emiliania huxleyi CCMP1516; assembly: GCF_000372725.1. NCBI lineage: Eukaryota > Haptophyta > Isochrysidales > Noelaerhabdaceae > Emiliania > Emiliania huxleyi. Next base: position 150,922 of record NW_005199363.1, on the reverse strand, counting down.
GTCAAGGCCTCCCTCCGTGTCGAGCCAGTCAATCAGCACGCCGACGTCAGAGGAGCAGAGTGCCGACCCGGCGGGCAGCCGCTCATGGACGCGACGGGCACGCTCAGGCACGCCAGGTGGGAAGTGGTGCATGCCGCTCAGGAGCGCCACGAGCTCCTCCTCGGTCTTTAGAGGATACAGGTTCGCGGCGAACTCGGTCATGCCAGAGACTAACGAGGTGAGCTCCATCGCGGCGCGCTCATAACAAGGAGGCGCGTTCTCCGATCTTATCTCCGATCTCCAATCTCCAATCTCGTGGGGGAGGCGTGTCAGGGGGGGATCGATGTCCTTCCAAGGGGATGCTCTTTTCCTTTCACACCTTCAAGCGGATCTCCACCCTCTTTTCGCGCCATTTTGCAATCTCCAGTCGGCCACACGATTCTCGAGGCGCCTTTGGCGCGAAGTCAACATCTCCGTCTCCGGCCTGAGATCTCGAGGTGCCGATGGCGGCAGCTCAAGATCTCTATCTTAAGTTAAAGATCTCTGAGTTTGGTGAGAGATGCTGTGTGTGGAAGATCTCTGATCGGCATCTACGATCTCCACTCAACAAATCTACTGGTGTCCCGCAGAGATCTCGATGTATGGTCTATCTTGACACTTGAGTGAGACGTGTGAGAGAGTACACTGTGCGGCTGCGCCCCACGCTGTCAGGGGGAGCCCCCCGCGCCCCGTCCTCTTTCACACAGCTTTCACATGTTTCTCGGAGCCCTGTGCGCCCCCTGCCCGACCGGTGCGACGTGCGGATCTATATTGCGGCGCGCGTGTCACCCTCTCTCTCCCCGTCCTGAGCGAGAGTCTCTCGATCTCTGTTTTGTCATTACTCTCGGATTTTGTGCGAAACGAACATTTGGTGTGTGTGTGTATTGTGTGTGTGTGTGACTGTGTCTGTGACGACGAGAGAGAGAACACACAGTCACAGAGAGTCACTGGAGAGTCAGAGTGTCAGAGAGAATCTCGGCTTTAAAGCCGTGCGGTACGCGGTACACGGCGGGCTTTGGGGTGTGTGCCAGCGCCGGGTGGAAAGTGTCGTTTGCGGCCACTGGGCGAGTTTGCTGCGATGACAGATGAGAATGATACACCTGGCAAGAGCTGACCACCTCGCTCCTAAGATACCACGTCGCACACACACATACCTTGGTACACATACATGATACATGCTACTACCCTACTACACCCCGTAGCCCAAACGTAAGCACTGTGCATGTGCACAATGACAAGAACACAAGGGGGAAAGGTACACCGCACTGGGCACTGCGTGGGGACGCCCGCAAAAGCGCTAGTCGCTCTTCTCGTTCTCCTTGCCCGCCGCGCCGCTCTTCGCCGCCTTGACGATGGCGTCGTGCTGCTCGCGGATCCACGAGCCGAGCACCTGCGGAGAAATGTCTAGGAAGTGTCTAGGAGGTGTCTAGGAGGTGTCTAGGAGGTGTCTAGGAGGTGTCTAGGAGGTGTCTAGGATCCACGAGCCGAGCACCTGCCTGTGCACCGACAGGTGTCCGCCCTCAGAGAGGTTGACGAGGTTCTGCTTGAGGAGGGCGTGCGCGCGCGGGAGGGCGTGGAAGGGGAGGATGGTGTACAGGTGGTGCTCGGCGTGGTAGCTCATGTTCCACATCACAAAGTTGATCAGCGGCGAGGTGAGCGTCGTGCGCGTGTTGGAGAGGCCGTCCGGGTCGAGCGCGCAAGCGGCATGCTCGTGCATCTGGACGAAGTAGAGGAGCGGCGGGCCGAGGTAGGCGGGGAGCAGCCAAGTCAGCAGCAGCGAGCGCCAGCCGAGCGCGGCGAGCCAGAGCAGGAGCAGCGCCAGCGTGCCTCCGGCCTGCACGCGCGCCTCGTACTGCAGCGAAGCCGTGAGTCGCGCGCCTGGCGGGAGATACGGGGAGATATGGGGAGATATGGGGAGATGTGGGGAGATGTGGGGAGAGGCCGCGAGTGTCGCGCCTGGCGGGCAGTGCTTGAGCAGCCAGCCGTCGGACGAGTAGTCGACCTGGCGTCAGGGTTAGGGTCAGGTTAGGGTTAGGGTCAGGGTCAGGGTTAGGGTTAGGGTCAGGGTTAGGGTCAGGGTTAGGGTTAGGGTCAGGGTCAGGGTCAGGGTTCGGGTTCGGGTTAGGGTTAGGGTTAGGGTCAGGGTCAGGGTCAGGGTTCGGGTTAGGGTTCGGGTTAGGGTTAGTAGTCGGCTCGTGATTGAGACTGAAGAGTTGGCGGGGGGAGAGACATGCTAAGACCGGCACGCCGCGGCCGCAGTGCCAAAACTTCTTCAGCTTGGAGGAGGTGTAGCCCGACAGGCAGGTGAAGCGCTCAAAGTACTGCGCGCGCGAGAGCGGAACCTTCTTGAAGCCGTTTCTCCTGCGAGAGCCGTCGCAGACAGCACTCTCGCGGAGACGAACCCCTTCGCCCTCCGGTGCGGTGCGGGGTGTGCGGTGGACGTCAGACATCGGCCGCCCCCCCCCCCCCCCCCCCGGCGCGCGCTCGAGGCGTCTCTCCCCCCGCGGCGCTGTCTGGGAGGCGGCTGGGAGGTGTGGTGAGAACCGCGGCGCATCTAGGAAGCGTCTCGCCCTGCGGCAGCCACGGCGGCGAGGTCGACTCCGTCGGGGAGCCCGGAGGCGGCGCCCGAGTAGGTGCAGCCCGCCACCTCGGCGACCAGTTCCGGGTCCCTCTCCAAGTCCTGCGTGTACGTGTGGTGCTCCTTGTGCATCGCCTGCTCGTGCAGGAAAAAGGCAAAGGACGGGACCGAGACAAGCCGGCCGACGAGGCTGTTGAGCGACTTTGTGCGGAAGGCGGTGTAGTGAAGGCACTCGTGCTGCGCGGCGAAGCCGAGCGCGGACAGCAGGAAGCCTTGCCAGAGCAGCAGCAGCAGCAGCAGGAGCGGCGGCCACGCCTGCCGCCACAGCGCCGGCACAAGCACGCCGTCGGTGAGCATGATGGCGCCGCCGGTGGCGAGGATAAGGGAGCAGTTTCCCGCGAGCGCCACAAATCCCTTCCCGTTCGACTTTGCTGCCAGCTCCTTGAGCTGCGCCGACGAGAGCGGCCGATCCTTGCGCTGCGAGTTTGGGAGCTTGGACCAGTCGTCGCCCTCCGCGTGCATGCCGCGAGCGTGCCGCGCGTCGGGGTCGGCCGCGTCGCGCGTCATTTGCGGTCCACGTGTGGCTCCCAAGGTGTACCAGACAGACTCAATCCCTCACACACGGTCGCAACCCTGTCCTCTCGAGGTTCTCGAGGTTCTCGTGGATTCCTTTGGCCGCGTTGGTGCGACCGTAGCGCAACGAGTCCGAGCCGCGCTGAAAATTCTTTTTTTGCTCGATACGGTTGACTGGCGAGTACAGACCACGCCTGCATTCACAGCACAAGCCCTCGCCGGGGGCTCGAGCATGCGCAGCAAGCATGCCCCCTGTGAAAAAGTGAGGCGTGGTCTGTACCGCCAGCAGTTGGCACCACCGACACCACAGCCGACAGGATCGCAGCGCGTTTTCTACACGTATGACGCCTGCGCTCAAGCTTCATCCTCTGCGCACCGCCGTCGGCCGCGAGGTCGCAAACGCTTCGATCTCGGAAGTCCTCGCCTCGCCGGCGCTGCAGCAGCAGTGTCGCGAAGCGCTCAACGAGCATGGCCTGCTCCTGTTCGCAAAGCAACAGCTCACGCCCGCGCAGGAGGCCGAGTTCGCCAAGCTCTTTCCGTGGGACGACTCAGTGCCCATGCTGTCCGAGTGCGCCGGCCCGTTTGATACGGCGCAGAGCACCGGCGTCACGGGCATCCCTGCAGGCGGCAGCATGCCTGTTGACAGGTGGAAGCTGCCGGCGCTGCCGATGGTGCAGTGCCAGGGAGCGGGCCCGGTGCGCGACCACCACGGCGTGCCCGACGGCACGCTGTGCGCCTCGCAGTCCTTTGCTGAGTGGCACACCGACGGCGTGCACGACACGCCGCGCTCCACGCAGCCTCCCGTCGTCACGGCCATGTACTGCCTGGCGACGCCGAAGCAGGGCGGAGAGACGCTGTTCGCCTCGGCGCGCGTCGGCCTCGAACTCCTGCCCGAGGCGCTCTGGAGGGCCTCCTCTCTGGAAAGCACCGAGGAGGAGCCCGACACCTTCCCCTCAAGCCGTCCTGTAGGCGCTCCGTCGTCGCGCACGAGGCCTCGCCGGCGTCTGCGACGGGCGCGTCGAGGACACGTGCCCGACATGTCCGAGGCTGCTTGCGTAGGCCTCACCGCAGTCTTCGACGGCCGCTTCCGCGAGATGGTCCCCGGCGGCACGCGCGCGACGCCTCATGAGTGTGCTCCAGACGGCACGCCGCCGGAGGAGGCCTTCCCCGAGAGACACTTCCTAGCCACTTCCTAGACACTTCCTGTAGGCACGCCGCCGGAGGAGGCCTTCCCCGAGAGACACTTCCTAGCCACTTCCTAGACACTTCCTGTAGGCACGCCGCCGGAGGAGGCCTTCCCCGAGACCAACCGTTTCCCGGTGGTGGCGAAAGACATGCGCGGGAGAGAGACGCTGTACGCCGTGGCGCCCGCCTTCACGCGCTGCCTGCTCGAGGAGGACGGCACGCCCCTCGGCACTGAGGAGGGACAGGTAGCGCTACTCGACGAGATGCTCGGCTGATCTCGGCTGATCTCGGCTGATCTCGGACAGGCGCTACTCGACGAGATGCTGCGCGCCGCGCTGCGCTTGCCGCCGCCGCCGCCGCCGCCGAACGCGCTGGCGGACAATTGCGCGGCGGCGGCGGGCGGCGCGGACGGCGCGCGTGAGTGGGCGGTGCCGCACGACGGCGCGACGCCCATCCCTGAGACGGCCAACTTGTACGCGCACCGCTGGCGGGTGGGCGACCTCGTGGTCTGGGACAACCGGCAGATGCTGCACTCGGCGTCGCCGTCGCCGCGGTACGAGGGGCGCGGCACCCGCCTCTTCCACCGCGTGCGCATGTCGTCGCGCGCGCCCGTCGTGCCCGCGGCCGCCGCGCCCGCCGCCGCGCCGCCGCAGCTGCGCCTCTTCTGCCGGATGTACGCGGCGCAGCAGCTGCTCATGTGCGGCGCGCTCTCGCACGCGCAAGCGTTGCTCGCCGAGCCGGCGGCCTCCGTGCTGCAGCTGCCCGCCTCCCCGCCGCTGCTGCTCGCGCCGTTCCTCCTCCTCCTCTTCTGGTGCGCTCGCCCCCGCGGCCCACGAACCGCGGCGTGCCTACAGGAAGTGTCGAGGAAGTGTCCAGGAAGTGTCCAGGAAGTGTCTAGGAAGTGTCCCCCGCGGCCCACGCACCACCGACGGCACTCGCGCGCGCATCTCTCGGCACCGCCCAAGGCTCGCGCAAGCGCAGTGCGCACTCACTCGCGCCCCGCGCCTCGCAGCGCGCCATCGGCGCGGCTGCTCGCGCTAAACCTGGCGCTGAGCCTTGGCATCATCCTGCGCAAGATGCCCTTTGTGTGGGACTTTCTCCTCTGGGACTTGCAGACCGACGCCGCGTTGCTCGCGCTGCTGCTGCTCTGCGGGCCCGCCGCCGCCGCCGACGGCGATCGTGCCGTCGCCCTCGCCGCGCCCATCGTGCGCGCGCAGTACGTGGTCTTCTATGCGTGCACCGCGCTGTGGAAGGTCAACGCCGCCTTCCTCGACGCCTCCGTCTCGTGCGCGCCCATCTTCTTCGCGCAGCTCCTTGATGCCTATGTGCCCGCCGCTCTCACGCCCCCGTGGCTGCCGCCGCTCGCCCTCGCCCTCGCGCCCGCCGCCACCATCCTCGTCGAGGCCGCCATCCCCGCGCTGCTCTGCGTGCCCGCCGCCGCCGACGGGCGCGGCGCGGGCGCCGCGTGCCGCCGCCTCGGCCTCGGCCTTGGTGTGCTGCTGCACTTGCTCATATCGCTCACGCCGGCGCCAAACAACGCCGGCGCATTCTCGCTCACCATCCTCGTCCACTACTTCTTCCTCGCGCCGCGCCGCCTCGCCGCCGCCGCAGCGCGCCCTGCCGTGCTCGCGGCGAGCGCGCTACTCGCCGTCTGCGGCTTCTGCCGCGCGCCGTCCGACCTCGCCGTCGGCATGAACCTCGGCCTGGCGCTGCTGTGGGCGGCGGCGCTCCTCACGCCGCCCCCCGCCCCTGCCGCCGGAGGCATCAGATCGCCCCCTCCGCCGCCCCCACCGCCGCCGCCGGCCTTGGCACGCGCGGTCCGCCGCGTGCGGCTTTGCGCCCTGGGCGTCGCGGTGGGCTACGCACTGCTGCTCCCCGTGCTGGGCCTTCAGGACATGATGGCCAGCACCATGTTCGCCAACCTGCGAGTCTACTCGGGCTCCAACCACCGCCTCCTCCCCACCGGCCTCCTCTTCGGAGCTCTGCCCGCCCTCGACGGCGGCGCCGCCGCGTGGGTCGAGGCCACGAGCTCGCGCGCCATCGCCGGCCTCTATACCCGGCGGAGGCGACGCACCTCCTCTACAGGAAGGACACTTCCTAGACACTTCCTGTAGGCCTCTACCCGGCGGAGGTGACGCACCTCCTCTCGCCGACGGCGCGCCGCCACTTGCTCGCGAGCGGGCACAGCGCGCGGCAGTTCGGCCCGTACATGGCGCGCGTGCTCGGGCCACAGGCCGTGTCGCCGCCCGCCTCGGAGCGGCCGCGCGGCGGCGGCGCCGAGGCGTACCTGCTGCCGTTTGTCGAGCTGCGAAGGCTGCTTGCCGAAGCGCGCGCGGCGGGCGAGGCCTTCGACTTGACGTATCGGCGGCGCGAGTCCCCCGACGGGCGGTGGCGGCGCGTGCGGTACGCGCGCCGCCGCGACGGCCGCGAGACGTGCGTTGCGCTCGGCCGGTGGCCCAAGGGCAGCAGGTGCAAGGCCGAGGAGCGTGCCTTGCTGACGACCGCGCCGCCGGCGTGGGCGATGAAGCTACTGCTCTTCTTTCCGTTCCCGGTGCGGCTCGAGGAGAAGATGGGCGTCGAGAGTAAGGAGCTTGGCTGTGTTTGCTAGAGCCGTGTAGCGGGGGAGCTTGCCCGGACGCCGCTCGCCGGGGACAGCGCGAGCGGCGACGTGCGAGCAGCGACGAGGGGCGCGGGTTCGCCGGGGATTCGCCCAGGCCCCTCCCGCCCTCGCGGCCCCAGGCCCCACAACGAGGAGCCCACAACTTTTTTTGGCACCTGTGTGAGTGTAATCTTTTATCACACACCTCGGCCACACCGCCACCGGAACTCGCCGCGGACGCGTCCTTTCGGCTTCGCGGCGCAAATCAACACACAAGCGGCAAGCCACCCAGGCGGGCTACGACGTCACCCCAAGTTGCCACACGCACACGACAGCAACACGAGCCAACTCCCTCCCACAACCACCTACTCGCCCCCCGCCGCGGCGGCCGCCGCCTTCGCCGCCTTCAGCTTCTTTGCCAGGTCGGCAAGGCCCGCCTCTGCCGCCGCCTGCGCCGCCTCGTCGCCCGGTGCCGCGCCTTGCTCGAGCAGCCACTCGGCGATCTCCGCGTGGCCTTGCTCGCACGCGTACACCAGAGGCGTCGCTCCGCGCCCGTCCGCCATCTCGAGCAAGCCTGGGGCGCGGGGGAGCAGCCACTGCACCAGCGGGAGGTGGCCCGCCGCGCACGCCTGCACGAGGCGAGCCGGTGGGTGGGCGCGTCGGATGTTGGACGGGGGGAGAGGGTAGGGAGAGACAGAGTAGGGAGAGAGAGCGAGTGAGGTTGAGGGGGCGGGTGTGTGGCACGCCTGCACGAGCCCGGAGCAGCCGTCCCCGTTCACCGAATCGACCGGCTCGCCCCGCGCGGCGAGCAGCTCGCACAGCTCCACGTGCCTGCAGAAAGAATGTGCAGACAGCATGTGCAGACAGCATGTCAGGGGCGGGGCAAGCGAGGACCGGAATCGCCTCGCGCAGCCGCACGTGCCCGCCAAAGCAAGCGAGCTGATCCGGGCCAATCTCGTCCAATCAATCTCGTCCAATCTCGGCCAATCTCGGCCAATCTCGTCCACTCCCTTCCAATCTTGGCCTACCTCGGCCTATCTCGGCTAATCACGTGCCCCCCAAAGCAGGCGAGCAGCATCGGCGTGTCTCCGTCTCCGTTCCGTGCCCCAGCGCCGCCCGCGCCGCCGTCGCCGCGCAGCAGCCGCTCCGCGAGCGCGACGGCCCCCGCCTGCGCCGCGTGGTGCAGCGGCAAGTTGCCTGGCGAGTCCAATCGTGCGAATGAGCTCGAACTGTGGGGGCGGGTCGGAGCTTCTCGCGCGGTGCAGCGGCAAAGTGCCTGCGTCGCTCGCCTCGCCCACCGCAGCGCCGTGCTCGATCAGCCACAGCGCCGTCGCCGCGTCGCCTGTGCCCAGACCCGACCTCAGAGCTCGAGGTGTGCTCGAGGTGTGCTCGAGGTGTGCTGCGCTCGGGGAGGTGTGGAGGCAGCGTCGACGAATTTCGGCAGAGTGTCGACGAGGTGTCTTGGGAGTGTCGAGGAGGTAGGAAGTGTCTAGGAGGTGTCTAGGAAGAGTCTAGGAAGTGTCGACGAGGTGTCTTGGGAGTGGCTCGCAAGCGTCTAGGGAGCGTCGCCGTACGCAGACGCGTAGTGGAGCGGCCGCACTCCGCCGCCGTCCGCCGAGTCGACGGAGGCGCCCCTCCCGACCAGCCACTCCACCGCCTCGAGCCTCCCCTCACCGGCCGCCAGCATGAGCGGCGTCCGGCCGAGCCCGTCACGCACATCGACCAACCTCTCCGCCTCCGCCTCGTCGTCGCCGCCACCGCCGCCGCCGCCTTCTTCGCCACCGCCGCCTCCTTCGCCGCCGCCTCCTCCGCCGCCGCCGCCGCCCGCCTCCCTGGCCTGCACCGCCTCCATCGCCTCGAGCGCGACGGCGGCGGTCTCGTTCCGCCCGTTCGAGGCGGCAAGGTGCAGCAGCGTGTGCCCCCTCTCGTCCACCTAGAAGGTTCCTAGAAGGTTCCTAGAAGGTTCCTAGAAGGTGCAGCAGCGTGTGCCCCCTCTCGTCCACCGCCGCGGCCGACGCGCCGGCCTCGAGCAGCGCCTGGGCGGACGTGTCGTGGACGTGTCATGCGCACGACGGTTGGACACGTCCCGAGCCGCGTCGGGCGGCGCCTTGGCCGCCTCGGTGTTGCCTCGCAGGCACGCGAAGCCGAGCGGCGTCAACCCTCCCTCGGCGCACCTAGGGACATGTCCGAGACGCGTCCGAGACATGCCCCGCAGCCTCGCGCCTCCCACGCCCTCCCTCGCGCGCGCCGCTCGATCTCGGAGGCGGCGGCGGGCCCGAGCGCGCTCAGCAGCCACGCGATCAGCTCGGGAGAGCCGTGGATCGCCGCCTCGTGGATCGGAGCCTCGCCCGCCCTGTTTGGCGAGTCGAGCGCTGCGCCGCGGCTGTGCAGCCACTCCGCAACCGGCAGGTGGCCCCAGCGGCAGGCGACGGAGATGGGCGTGTCGCCCTCCTCGCGGTCGCGCCGGTTGACCTCGAGCGCGCCGGCCTCCTCCATCGCCTTGAGGTCGTCGAGGCTCCCCTCCTGGCACGCCACAAAGAGGCCCTCCTCCTCCTCGTCCGACTGCGGGGCCGCACGGCGGGGTCAAGAGGCGGGCCAAGAGGAGGCGGATGACGGCATCAGGAGGCGGAGCAGGGCGGCGTTGGTCAACCGCGGCGCGCGTGGCGCGAACGGGGATGGCGACTTTTGCGGGGCAGCGCCAGCCATCATGCGATCTCGCTGCGGCGCACCTCGCCGGATGAGTCGTCGCTGCGCTCGTCGCCCTCGCTGTCCGATTCGCGGCCCGCTTCGTCGTCGCTCTCGGACTCCGCGCGCGCCTGGGCGCGCGACGGCTCGTCCTCGTCGTCCTCGTCCTCCTCGCGGCGACGCTTCCCACGGCCGGAACGAGCCATGTGGTACCGCCGCCTAGGGGGGGGGCGAGACGATCGAGGGGTCCCGTACCATGCGGAATCGACCCTATCCAGTGCTCAAGTGCTCAAGTTGCTTTCACCCAAGGAAGCAGAACTCCGGTTCCGTCAACGATAAAGAATATACCTACATCAAGAAGAGAAAAGAAGTTCGACCCGGGACCGTCCGCGAAACGTCCCTCGGTCGCACTTCGGCGACAGTCTCGCTTCGGCCTCTCGCCGCTGGTACTGAATATGCGCAACATCCATCCGTCCACAACCAATTGGTAGAGCACACCTCGTCTCTGCGCCACAATGGCTGCGTGACGGGCAAGCTCCCAGTGTGGGGCAGCTTGTGGATTCATCACAGCGTTGAGATCAGGATGGAGCGAGTTGGACCACTCAGAAGCTGACCTGAGCAGTGCCACTGTCAACACGGTCAGGGCAGGAAGGGCGGACATGGACCCGCTGCGAACTCCCTTGTCTGGGCAGTAGCTGCCGGCCGTGAACCCCTTCCCGGACCAAGAATAAACGTGCGATGCGTGCCGGCGTACGTGGAGCGACCGTTTACTGGCAGATGGATGTGGAAGTGCGGGTGTGCCGCCGTCTCGGTGTGTCCACTCCCTAGGAGTGTTGACGCTACCTGAGTTCGGCAGCCGCCCGCGGTGATCATGTGCACCTGGTGCACGCAAACTCGCTCGCGGCTCAGCTGCGGCTCGGCTCCGGCTGTCGGTGTCTCGCGTCTCGCTCCTCTGTGCGGCCGCATGTCGACGTGACATTACTCGGCTCTGTCCTCTTTGGTCTGTCCACAGCTCCCTACCAATGCCTGCCCTGCTGCTCTCTGCTGAGACTCCCCCCCCCCCCCCCCAACGACCACTGTGCAGGCGAATGCCGCTCACTGCCGAGACGACGCACCAGTCGTTTCATTCGACCTCTCTAGCAGAGCACCACACAAGCCCACAGAAAACCTAATTTTTGAACGCGGAGGCCTATAAGTGCCCCACCCGTTTTTGTACTCGTGCGTGTGCGGTGCGGACTGTGGGGCTCAGCGGGGGCAGCCTCCCTCCCTCCCTCTTTCCCTTTCCTGCCTGCCTGCCTGTCTCTGGTCTGTCGGAGTCTGACTGTCTGTGTGAGAGGGTGCGGCCCGCTAGAGTTCCACCCAACAGCGCGCGCGCCAGGTCGTCTGCCGTGCGGCTCGCCGTCACTGGACACTGCCAAGTCCTCTCGCTCACGTGAGCGGACGAGCTGGGTTGGGCACAGGTGCGTGTGAGGCACACTCTCACGGCTAGAGGCCACAGCAACTCGTACGGCCTACGAAGCTCCGCAATCGGTCGCGCGCATGATGATGTGTCTCGTGGACAGGTGGTGTAGCGCAGACGGCAGAACCTGCCGTGCAACGGGTCAGCGGATCCGTCAGCGAAAGGTAAAAAAAACGAAAAAAGCAAGAAAAGGATTTTGGAAGCTTTGAGGAAATTCGCGCAAATTTTCCGGTCATACCCCCTACTGACCCAAGTGCGCCGAATCCACTGCGGTCGACCCCTCCACGCTTCCACCCTCCCACACGCCCGCACGCCGGTCCCCTCGTCTTTTTTCGTGCTGGCCGCAAATAGCGAAAAATTTCTTCGCCCCGCCACCATGCTGCGAGGTGTGGAATTCCTAGCAATTATTAAAAGGAACCCGGGGGCAGGACGCGGCACAAACGGGGCACAAACGCCAGGCTACAACGTACATTGCAATGTTATTGTGTGTGAGAGAGAGAGAGATGAGAGATGTGATGTTGAGAGAGAGTCCCATGGTGTGTTCATTTGGGAGAGAGATTTTTAGCAATACCAATTTGTTTTGTTCATTTGGGCGGGGGTCATAAAATTTATTTGACTGACACTGAGAAGGTGAGAGAGACTCCCAGTTCGAGCAGGGGCGACACCGGCGGGCAAGCGGGAAGAAACAAAAAAGAAATTCTTGATTGCCGAATCAGCATGTCACTCGTCGTCTCTCTGCTCCTCGCTCGGCCGGGCGGCGACTCGGGTGGTGCAGAGGCGCCGCCGCTGCGCGTGCGTGCGCACGAGGCGGCGCTGGAGCACGCCTGCCGTCGCCGCCACGGCCCGACGCCCGGGGCCGTACGTCGAGTCGGACAAACATTTGGCGAGAGCCAACCGAGCATCTTCACCGAGCATCATCGGATCGACCCGCTCTCCTGCAACGAGCCGCGGGAGGGAGACTCGTACGATCCGGCTCGAGCGGCGGCGCGTGGCGCGCACATGCCCTGCTCGCCCGCGGCCGCTGAGGCACACCCGGCGAGAGCTACCTTTGCCCCCTCGGCGTCGTTTGCGAGACTCGCCTCACCGTCATGCTGCGGGGGCGGCGGTTGGCTTGGGAGGTGCACGTGGCCGCGCGTGGCGCGGCTGGCCCCTGCACTCGCCCTCATATTTTGTGCTGGCTCGCGCACGCGCCGCGAGAACTCGACGACGAGCGACTGCATTGGCGGGCTTCGTTGTCAAAGGCGGCGGCTCTGCGTGGTCAAAGGCGGCGCTTGCCATCAGCCGCCGTGCACAGCTGTCCCAAACTCTTTCATGCTTTGGGTAGGACACAGGCCTAACTACTCGGGGGACACACGATTCCCGAACGGGTTGTGTCCCCCTTCCTCCTTTAGACCTCTTCCCACCCCTCCCTTCCCCCTCCCCCCCACCCCGCCCCCCCCCCCTCCGCCGCACCCGCCCCCGCCGCGGCCTTCGCCACTGCCCACCTCTCTACCGCCCCCCCTTCCTCCTCCCTCCTCCCCCCCGCCTCCCCCTCCCACTTCGTCCTCCCCCCCGCCGCCCTCCTCCCCTCTGCCCCCCCCCGCGAGCTCCGGCGAGAGCAGCGACGACAGCGACGTGACGTACGACGAGGCCGGCGGGCGCTTGCAACACGCACCCCGACGCAGGCGGCGCACCGCCACTGCGGAAGCTGGCGCGTTCCTCAGCGCGCTCACGCCACCGCCACCCCCGGCACAGCCAACGGCGCGACCGCCGCCGCCGCCCACCACGGCCGTTGCTGGCGCGTTCCTAAACGCGCTCCCGCCGCCGCCGCCCCCAGCGCAGCCGTCGGTGCAACTGCCGTCGCCGCCCCGACCGTTGCCGCCACCGATGCCAGCCTTCGCGCCGCCCCCGGGGTGGGAGCCACCGCCGCCACCGCGGACGTGGATGCCGCTGCCGCCACCGCCCAGGCAGGAGATGCCCGAGCGAGGGTGGGCGTTGTCCTTGCCGCCGCCGCCGCCTCCGCCACCGCCGTCGCCGCCAGCCCCGCACGGAGAGGGCACCGACGACGTGGAGTCAGGCGTGAGAACCCCCCTCGTTGCGAACGCGAGCCCGGCGAGGGGGAGGAGACGAAGCGGAAGGCCAAGGCAGCGGCGTGCGACGCCAAAAACTGCGACTTTATGACGTGGGCGGCGAGCACGCGCGGCGGCATCGGGCACGAGGCGGCGACGTGGTTCAACACCAACTTCGACATCAAGGCCGCTAAGGCGTCCTCCGACAGCGAACGATGGCGGGTCAGTAGCGAGCGCAAGCGCTTCCTGCAAGTGCACTCGGCCATCGTCGCGAGGCGCAACGCCGCCATCTTCGACTACAACGCGTGGCCAAAGATGGGCGGCGAGATGCCGCGAGCGCCTCGAGAGCAGTACGAGTAGGGACGGGCGAGGGAGGAGGGGCGCTAACCACGGGCGACTACAAGTCGAAGGTTCGAGGACGACTACTCACCGCCTGGGTCGTTTGGGGCGCGCGGCTCCGTCTAGGACCGGGCGCGCCCCTTACCCGGCGCGGCGTAGGTCCCACTCTGACGTATAGAGGGGAGGCACGGACAACAGCCCAATCCATCAATTCCACTCGTCTTCTGGTGCCTAGCCCCGTGCAGCGGCGGTCCGGCAGGCTGCCCCCAAGGCCCCCTGGGCCGCCGCGGGTTTTGGAGTTATGCTTTGGCACAGCTTCGGCGATGGCGGCCCCTCTCTGGGGCTTGCATAGGCGGGGAGTCTCCCCCGCTGGTCTCCTCATTCCCTTTTTTCTTTTTCTTTTGAGAGCAGGACGCCGGGTTTGTCTTGTATGTGCGTGTCGGGCCGGGGTGTGGGCGAGGGGCAGAAGGGGCGGGGGCGTGCGGGGCAGAGTGCGTGTCGGGCCGGGGTGTGAGCGAGGGGCGGGGGCGTGCGGGGCAGAGGCCCAACGTCGGGCGGCTTGTCGGGGTCCAGAGCATTCGAGGGGGGAACGAGGAGGGGGGGATGGGCGGTCGGCGACGAGTAGAGCGACAGGCGCGTACGGGGTAGCCGTCACTTTCCTGCCTCACAAGGGCGGGGCTGTCCCGGAAAGTGAGAGACGCCGGGCAGCGTGGCGCATTACTGAACCCTCCCATACGTGCTCGTGCTCCTCCTTCGCTGTCCCATCTCCCCACCTCTTTCCCGCCTGGGCGGGGCGGTGGGCGGGCGCGCGGTGCGGCGTGGCGTGTGCGTGTGTGCGTCTGCAACGAAGGACCGCTCGCAGAGGACCATTGGGTTTGTACTATTAACAACGAAGGCGCTCTCAAAAAAAAGAAAAGGATCGGGCTCTCGCTGGGCGGCTTGGCGCCACGCCCTGCTCACGAGTTCGTTGCGTTCGGGGATTGACGCGAGCCCCGTCAGCAAAACCTGAAATGATCGCCCGGTCCGTCGCCCTCGCCGTGACGCTCTGGTGGTACTACCGCACCCTCGTCCTGAGCCGCTCGTGGCAGACGCCACTGGCGCTTGCATCGGGGCTCGCCGAACTGGGGCTGGCCGCGTTGGGCGGCGGAGTCGGCGGCGCTATTCGCGAGGCCCGCGCGGTCGCGGCCGACCTGGCGCGACCGTGGGCCGTCGCAGCCGACCCGACCATCACGTCTGGCCGGCAGCTGTACGAGCGGCTCCTCCTCTCCCTCTCGTGCGCGACCTCCTACACGTACGCCTACGGACCGCTCTCCGGCGTGGTGCAGTTCGCCCTCTTCGCGCCGTGCGAGGCGCTCGCCGCGATCGGCCGCGGCCCGTCGCTGCTCGACCCTTTTCGCGCCGCGACGCTGCTCTGCGCGTGGCTGCTCTTTCACCTCGGCGAGCAGCGCCCTCTCGCCCGCGCCTCTGCCCCCCCCGCCACACCGCTCACCCTCTCCACCTGTTCCCCCTCCCCCCCCCTCCGCCGCACCGCCCGCAGGCCACCAGCTCGCCATCTCCGCGCTGCTGCACCGCTACTTCTCCCACCGCTCCTTCGACGCGCCTCGGCTCGTCTCGCTCGCCCTCGGCGTCTGCGCGTGCGGCGCCTCGCAGCGCGGGCCGCTGTGGTGGGCGTCGACTCACCGAAGGCTCGCCGCGTTGAGCCGAGATTGAGCCGAGATTGAGCGCTGCCCGAGAGGAGCCTCGATTGAGCGAGAGGTCGCCCGAGGCGGGCAGCGCACTCGTGCCCGGGACACCCTTCCCACCTTCGGCTGGCGGCGGAAGGCATGGTCAGGCGGCGCCGCTTCTCGACCATGAATGGTGAGTACACAAGTTGTGATGGTCAGGCACCACCGCTTCTGCGACGAGTGCGACGCGCCGACCGACGCCTCGCACCCCGACAAGAGGCGTTCTGACGCGGACCGCGACCCGCACTCGCCGGTGGCGGACGGATGGCTGCACGCGCACCTGCTGTGGATGACGCAGCGGCGCAACTTTGCGACGCGGCCCGAGTACGTGTCCGACTGGCTCCGCGCGGCGCCCGAGCTGCTGTTTGTGGACCTGTGCTTCATGGACGTGCTCGGCCTCATCGAAGGCGGCTGGACGGCGCTGCTTGGGGCGGTCGAGGGGCGGAGCTACCGGTGGGCCACCGCCGCCATGCTGCTCAAGCACGGCCGCACGCTCGGCCGCGCGACGGCGTGGCACGCCACCTTCGCAGTCAACAGCCTCTGCCACCACGCGAGCGCGGTCGAGTCCACTTGCGGCAGCCGCAACATCAGCCTCCTCTCGCTCGCCTCCTGCGGCGACTCGTACCACGACAACCACCACCGCAGGAGCGGGGCCGCGAGGCACGCGCCGCCAGAGGGGCTCGACCTGGCATTCGCCGCCATGTGCGCCGCGCAGCGGATCGGCCTGATCCACAAAGTGCGCGAGAAGTGAGCGCCGTCGCTGCTTGTCTTTGTGTCCCGACGTGCGACGAGACGAGACGTCTGGAATGTGTGAAATACGTATATACACATCGGACATTGTACGCTACGCGTCTGGGCTAGTTCCAGTTCACTTGGCACAGCTCGCGTGTTCCAAAACCTTGATTTTGGTCTTTGATCTTTGTGCCATGCTTGAGACGACAAGGCGATGCGGAGAGGAGGAAGCCGCGAAACGTCAAACACGTGAAACGAGCGCGGTGCGCGCGAGGATTGCCAGGACGGCGCTCGACGGCCACAGTGTCCTCTGTCCACCGGATCGCGCCTCGAGATCTTCTGCGACAGCTAACACGACGTACGTATCTCCCTTTCAGCTTTCACAGACCTTGATATTGAAGAGATCAGAATTTAACCCCCAGTACGTGTGCATCACTTTTGTGAGGTCTCAGACTTTGAGCGGCCACGAGGCGATTGCTGGCGCGAAGATTGACCAGCCAGAGGATATCGCGGACCGCTTCCCCGCCAACGGCACTATTCCCAAGGTCGAGCTCGCGGTCGACTCGGGGCTCATGCTGGCCCAGCAGGTAGCCTTGCCCTCGCGCACATCGAGCCCGCCCTCACTCCCATTCTCAACCCCCGCCCCTCTTTGCTACAGACTGGAGAGGCGGCCGTCGCTGGTGCGAGCTGGGCCGCCTCCGCCTCCGCCGCGAGCCTCACCGAGCAGACCAACGGCTGGCGGCTGCCGCGCTCGGATGATCCATCCACCGACTCACGCTCCATCATCGCCACCGAGGGAGATGGGTGGATGGCGCGGGGCCAGGACCTCGAGGTGGCACCGGAGAAGTGCACTGGTGGCCGGGTTTGGAAGGAGTGCGGCTCGAAGTGCACGCGCACTTGCGAGTCACCGCCGATCATGCCGTGCGTGATGCTGTGCGTGGCTCGCTGCGAGTGCCCGGCTGGCGCGCCGATTTGGCACAACGGTGCCTCATGCATTTCGGCGGAGCAGTGCTAGTTCAGACGGCTGCGCAGTGCAGTGCGTCTTGAACGGTCCCTGTGTGGCTCCGCTCGCGTCTCGGAGACGGCGACGACTCGAGTGTCCCCAACACACTCCGTGTGGATCCGTTTGCGAGTCGTTGCGACTTGCGTGTCGCCCCGCGGCCGCGCTCATCCCTCTGGCTCTGCGCACTGGCCACTGCGCTCTGGAGCGTCTGGCTGTGGCTCTGGGTCGCCGGCACAATCATGGTCGCCGGGGCGCCCGGCGGCCCGCCGGCGCTCTCTCTTTGTTCATAAAGACATGTCAAATAATATATTCTATACGATGCCTCGTGTATCCGAGAGAGGAGGTGTCAAATACTCGCATCGCGTCTTGGGGCTAATCCAGGTAAACGAGAATGTGTTGTAGCAATAGACGGAATCGATTCGCCCTCGCTTAGTCAAACGTCACCTCTGAGCGCTGCCTCGGCCGATTCCACAGCGCGCTCGGCCAGATCGCGGGAGAAACGGCGACGTCTGGGCGCGGGCGCAGGCTCCGCAGCACGCCGGGCGTCGGGATCCCGTGGCTCTCCGTGTCGGTGGCCTCCGGCTCGCGGTCTGCTGTGAAGAGGTCGCGCAAGTCGGGCTGCAGCTCCTACCCCGCAGATCGAGTCCCGGCCTCAGGCACGGTGGCTGTAGGGAGCGGCGGCTGCATTGCCCGTGAGGAGTCTCGGAGGACACGGTCTCGCTCGGCTGATCTGGGGGCTGATCTCGGCTGATCTCGGCTGATCTCGGCATGGCACTCGCCCGTGCTGCCGCGAGCCAGCGCGGGTTGTCGGCGCGGCGCGCCCTCGGCCGCGCCTTACCGCTGCCCGGCTCTTGCAGGCTCGGCAGCGGCCCGTACCTAGAGGGTTCTTAGAGGGTTCCTAGAGGGTTCCTAGAGGGTTCCTAGAGGGTTCCTAGAGGGTTCCTAGAGGGTTCCTCGAGGGTTCCTAGAGGGTTCCTAGAGGGTTCCTAGAAGGCTCGGCAGCGGCCCGTACCCAAACGGCGTCGCACCGCAGCTGAGCCTCGGCTGGCCTGCACGCGTGTGTGCCTTCTACAGCTCTTCGACTACACGCGTCTGGGCTGCGGAAGATGGCGCGCGCCGTGTGGCCTCGTGCAGCGGCGCCTCGAGGGCCCGACTCGCCTGCTCACGGCACGAGCCGTGAAGAGACGCCGTCCCGCATCGGTTCGAGGGCGGCGGCGTGCCTCTCGGAGCGCCCGCCGCTCCACCTCTTGCGCGAACAAGTCCCGCCCGCGCGCCTCCTGCTCCGCCTCCGCCGCGACGGCGCGCGCGCGCAGCAGCCCCGAGGAATGAACCGACGGGGCGGCGAGCCTACCGCGCAAGAGGCGGAGGGGTGAGGGCACCCTTCGGGCAGGGGCGGACACTCGACCAGAACAGCGAGCCTCGACGCCGGCGCACCGCCGACGGGCGGAGGGGCGAGCAGCGCCCGCACGCGCTCCGGGTTCCCGAGCCGGAGGTGGGGTGCTGGAGGAGGCTCCGCCGGCCGTGGGGGAAGAGCGACCGTCACCGGCGCCGTCGTCCCGAGCGGCGCCGCAAAACGAACCTCCGCCGCCTGGCCCGCCCCGTTGGCGCGCGGCTCTGCCGCCGCCTCCGTTCCCGCCTCGGGCGCCGCCTCTCGGCACGCGTGCATGCCGGGGACCGCATCGAGAGGCGCATCCGCGGATGCTCCACAGGGGGAGGGCGGAGCGGCGTTGCGGCCTGGGCTGGTCGCGCCGGTGGTGGCGGCCGGTGGCGGCGGGCGGGGCGCGGGCGGCGGGTTCGCCGCATGGGCCGTCCCATGCTGCGGCTGGCCTCGAGTGGGCTGGCCTCGGTGGCCTTGGGTGTGGCGCGTCTGCGGCAGAGGGCGCGGCAGAGGCTGGTGCGGCTGGGCGAGCGAGAGAGAGTCTCGGAAGATGGCACTCGGAGACGGGACGGCGCTGCGGGGCGGCGCGCTCCAGGCGGTGTCGGAGGAGTAGCCGCTCTGCCCCGGGGTACCGTCGCCCCCGAGGCCCCAAGGCACACCACTGGAGGCCCAATGGGAGGCGCTGCCGCTGCCGGCCGAGGGGCGGCCAGGCGTCCACGGGGTGCCGCAGCCTGCCACAGGGCTGCTGCCGCCGAGGCCGCCGTCGAGCTGGGCCGGGGAGGGCGCGGCGGCGGTGCCCGTGCCCAAGGCCCGCCCCGTGCCCAAGGCCCGCCCCTTCGCCTCGCCCTTCGCCTCGCCCTTCGCCTCGGAGGCGTCTGCACCGGAGGGGAGGGCGAGCCAGCTGGTGCCTTCCTCCTCCTCGCCCTCCTCCTCGCCCTCCTCCTCGCCGCCCTCCTCCTCGCCGCCCTCCCCCTCCTCGCCCGGGTCCGAGGAAGACACGTCCGCGACACGTCCGCGACACGTCCACCCCCCCGCCGGGGTAGCCCCAAACCCCTTTGCCGGCGTCGGTGCAGACTGCAGCAAGCCCGCCGACGCGCTCCTCGCCTCCTCCTCCGCCTCACTCCCCGCCTCCTCCGCCTCCGCCACTTCCGCCGGTGCCGCCCGCCACAGCCCGCGCCTCTCAGGCAAGCCTCCTGCTGGCGCGTGCGCCCGCCGCCCCTCGCCGCCGCCGGCAGCGGCCTCGCTCGCGTCCAGTTCCGCCGCCTCTCCGCCTTCCGGCGCCGGCGGCGAGAGGAGCAAGCGGTGGAGGGTGCCGCTAGGGCGCAGCAGCACCGCCGCGACCGCCCCCTCCTCCCCCCCGCCGCCCTCTGCCGCCAGGTCCGCAGAGACGAGCGCCTCGGCCGCGCAGTGCCGCACCGTCCGTGTGCTGAGCAGCCGCCAGCTCCGCGTGCAGTGCGACTCGACCTCCCCGCGCCCCGCCCCTCCTCCTCCACCCCCCCCTCCTTCCCTGCCCCCGCCCCCTCCGCCGCCCGCCGCCTCGGACTCGGCCACGGCGACGAGTCTGCTTCCGTCGGCGGACAGGGCGAGGGCGAGCAGGGGCGACCGCTGCGAGTGCCTCCAGCTCGCGCGCATCCCCGCCTGACTCCAGAGCCCGTGGGTGAGCGGTCTGTGAGGAGTTGGTGAGGCAGCAGCTCGCTGGCCAGCCTCGCCTCGCGCCCGGCGCAGAGGGACCAGGCCTGCGGGGAGGAGGGCCGGAGGAGTGAATCCGTTGACTAATTACTTGGCAGAGGGGCCAGGCCTGCGGGAGGTCCGGGGTGGGTGCGAGGCGGGGAGAGGGGAGAGGGGAGAGGGGGGGGAGGGCGGAGAGGTGTCGCGCCTCGACGGCGCCGTCAGAGGCGCCGAGACAGAGAAGCACGCTCGGCTCGTGCGGCGCCTGTGAGCCGGAGAGAGCAAGAGGGGGCGGGAGGGAGGCGGGGGTCGTCGCTTCCAAGGCGACACACCTCTGCCACCGCGGGGCTCATCATCTCGACCAATCTCGGCCCATCTCGGCCCATCTCGGCCCATCTCGGCCCATCTCGCCCACATCTCCGCCCCTCTCCCCCTCTCTCTCCCTCTCGGCCCCTCTCTCCCTCTCCGCCCCTCGCGGCGCCTCAGGCGGAGCAGCAGGCGCGTGCGGAGGGACGAGGGAGAGGGAGAGCGCGCAGACGGGGGCCGCGGCGGGGGAGAGGAGGGCGGCGAGGCGCGTCCGCGAGAGCATGTCGACGAGGACGACGCTCTGGTCCGCGGCCGCCGACGCGCACAGAGACGTCTGCGCGCCGCATGCCTCGGCCGCAAGGAGCGCGAGCGCCGTCACCGGCGCCGCATGCGAGCCGTCGTGGAAGCAGGCGCTGTGGTGCAGCGCTGCGGGTCCGCCGCCGCCGCCGCCGCCGATCCGCCAGAAGCAGACGGTCCCGTCGACCGCGCCGAACGCGCCGAACGAGCCGCACCGAGACACGCACAGCGCAGAGATGGGCGCAGGCGCGTCGAGCGACTCGAGGCGCTGCACGGCAGAGGGGCGGGCGACGCACGCGGCGGCGGCGTCGGCGACGGGTTCGCTCGCCGCGCACGGCAGCCGGTGCACCAGCAGCGTGCCGGCCAGCACGCGCTCCTGGCGGGGCGGGCGCCGGCCGGGGTGAGTGCAGCCGGCCGAGGAGAGGTCCTGAGGCGGGGCGACGGCACCGTGTGGCGCAGGACGATGAGGACGCCGCCGGCGGCGCCGGGGAGGAAGGCCCAGTGCGACCACGCCGCATCGACCGGCACCAGCGAGGGCCGACGTGGCGGACCCGCTGCGGCGGCGGCTCCCTTTGTCGCCTCAGTGTGGAGCTGCAGCCGGAGAGGGCGGCTGCCCGGCTGCGAGTAGACGAAGGAGCCGTCGTCGTGCGAGACGCCGACCGCGTCGGCCACGTTGGGGTCCCAACGCGCGCAACGCGCCGCCGAGCCGGAGGCGGGGGAGGGCGCGAGGTACATAATACCTACCCGTGCGCCAACTGGCATTGCCTGAAGCCAACCGGCCGAAATGTGGGCTGAAAAGAAAAACACACCGCGACATCATGATCACATGAGCACATGTCTAGACGTTTTCGAGCCATCCGCCTCTCTATGTGACGGAGCCCTTACTACCCGCCTCCCCAGCTCCCTCCATAACAGGCCACACGTGAAGGTGGTTCGCTTCCCCGGCGGCCGCGCACGCGCAGCTGCGGGGGCGCGGCCGACGACGCGGCGACGCGAGCGGCGCGGCGCGCGCTCAGCCAAGCTTGGTCTTGATGGCGGCGACGCACTCGGCCGGCGTCGTCATCGACTCCGCCTCCTCGTCGGGGATCTCAATGTCGAACGCCTCCTCGATCGCCATGATGAGCTCGACTGCGTCGAGGCTGTCCGCGCCGAGGTCCTCGGTGAAGCTGGACGTGGGGGTGACGCTCCCGGCTTCGACGCCGAGCTGCAGCGAGGGGACGGGAGGGCGGTGAGGGCGTCGAGGCCGCGGGGGGCGAGGTTGGCGGGGATGCAGGGCGCAGGCAGCCAGAGACGGGCGGCGTGGTGAGGCGGCTGCAGGGCGAGACGCTGCGGTTCTGTCGCGAGCGAGGGTGGTCGCTAGCCTGCTCCGCGATGATACCCTTCACCTTATCCTCAACCTCATCCATCACAACCATGCCCGTGCGCGCGGCCGTTGGCCGAGCCAGGTGGCTGCTGCGGGTCTGCGCGGGGGGAGCGGCCGGCAGTGAGGGCACAGCGGCGGGTGCGTTGGCGCGGAGCGTGGCGGAGGAAAGAAAGGAAGGGCTGCAGGGAAGGACTGCGCGGGCGTTGCCAAGGCTGCCACAGGGCGGCAGTGGCAGGCACCCACAGCGCATCCGCACACAAGAGAGTCTGGGAGCGGCGCAGGGAGGCGTCAACCTGCGTCATCGGCGCGTTGAACGCGCCGGCGGAGGCGACGAGCGCGGCGATCGTGAGGCGGTAGAGCATTGTGGTCTGCGCGGGAGTGGGAGGCCGAGGCTGAGACTGCAGAACAAACGGAGAATGACGGTGCCGGCTGCGCTATTTTTTGGCAGCGCGCGCGCTGCGGAACGTGGTTCCGCACGTCCCAGCAGCCAGCACGCGGAGTGGCGGCCCGAGTGCGTGTGCGTGTGTGGCGTTTGGCGGACGGCGCTGGTCGAGAAGCGGGGAGGGCCAGTGTAATGCATGGCAGGAGCGCGAGCTCACGAGAAGCTGAGAGAGAGACACAAAAAATGAAGAAAATCCCCGTGCGCCGCCGTTGCGCCCCCTTTCACCGTAGACAGAACTGACGAGCCCACAGCTAGGAAAACTCCTGTGGGAGAAAATGCGGGTGGTGAAGAATCTTCAGGTCAAAAGGCCCGAAAAAATTCTTCATCCGTGCTCCGGCTCCAGTAGTCGACAAGCTGCCGAGCCCAAATCACTGTGTGTCACACATTTCTTGTTGGCTTCTAAAAATCTCTCTCCGCCTCCGAGGAGCCTACAGACCGTATGCAATTTCCTGCGGCCAGTCTGCTACTAACTCCGAGACGTCGGATAAGCACCACAAAGGCCAATGCGCACGAGGGGGTATGTATGTAGGAAGGTGAAAAAAGAACAGCCAGGCTCGGACTGGACACCAACGCGGTATGGGTGGACGCTGGACAGATGACATGATGACGACACGCACGAGCGACACAGACACAAACAAGCTCACAAGACACACAGGTCACAGCCAGCTGGCTGCCACACACCCTGAGTTGACGTCCATGCAACCATATGGTGCGAAATCTTGTGCAGAGGCCACAGCCTCAGGGTACCCTGTGAGGTGGCTAAGTGAGGGTCTCTGATATGCCTTTAGAAGGTCTCGAGGGACACACACACTCTCTCCCGCGCCCCCCCACCACGCTCTGGTGGTGAGGGCTCGACGCGCCACGTTCTGATTCTTGTGCTGATACTTGCGTCCGAGACTGCTTATGTATGTATGAAGAAAGAAGGGCGGCGAGGGAGGAGGCGGCGAGGGAGGAGGCGGCGAAGGAGGCGGCGGCGGGGGAGGAGGAGGCGAGGGAGGAGGCGGCGAGGGAGGAGGCGGCGAGGGAGCAGGCGGCGAAGGAGGAGGCGGCGAGGGATGAGGCGGCGAGGGAGGAGGAGGCGAAGGAGGCGGCGGCGAGGGAGGAGGCGGTAAGGGAGGAGGCGGCGAGGGAGAGGAGTGCAGCGGGGGGGAGGACGGCGGGGAGGGGGACGGCGAAGGGGAGGGTGGCGGAGGGGGGGGTGGCGGAGGGGGGGTGGCGGAGTGGGAGACGAAGGCGGCGGAGGCGATGGCCAAGAGGAAGGGGGCGGCGGGGACGAGGGCGGCAGGGAGGAGGGCGGCGGGGGGGAGGGCGGCGGAAAGGGGGCCGTCGGCGGGGGGGGTGGCAAGGGGGGGGGCGGCGGAAAGGAGGGCGGCGGGGAGGAGAGTGGCGGGGGAGAGGGGGGCGCCGGGGAGGGGGGAGGCGGAAGAGGGGGCGGCGGAGGGGGGTGCGGCGTGCGGCGCTCGCGCCGCGCCGGCTGGCTCATCGAGCGCCTTCTCTGGCGCTGTCCGGGCCAAGCGCGGCGCCGCGGCATGCCACGTGCCACTCGCCGTGGCTTGCGGTGCAGCGCCACTGCAGCCTCGAAAACGTCGCGCACAGATCCAGAAGGCTGCTCGCCAGGCAGCAGAGTGCTGCACCGGCTTGCAGCGGAGGCTGTGGCGCTGCGGCGTCGTCTCCCCGCCCTGTCCACGGAGCAGGCGCGCGGCAGCACGGCCCTCCACCAGCTGCAGGAGGTGCGCACCTCCCAAAGGAAGCACCAGATGCTCTCTCAGCACACGCAGCTTTGCGCAGCGCAGCGCACGGGCCACGCCACGCAAAGCCGACCCTCAGTCTGCCCGAGAGGCTGTCTGCGGAAGGCCTGGCAAGCACACGCCCGCCTCCTCCGCGGCCATGCCCTCCGCCCGGGCGAGCGAGCAGCAAAGAGTGGAGGCGGATCGCCATACCCAGCCAGAAAGAAAGAAAACAGACAACCCAAGGGAGGGATGGGAGAACGGCACGCCGCCACCACACAGGGATTTTAAGGAGAGGAGTGTGATGCGCTAGCCGTCGCCCACCCTAGGGAGTCTGCCTCTTCCTATCTCTCTTCGCAGTCTCTCGCCGCTTCTCGCTGCAACCTTCATGCCACCTCGCGGCCGTCCCACTCTCGTCGTTCTCTCCCTTGTCACTTCCTCCTCTGTCGCGTCAATAAATAAATAAATAGAGCAGTCATCTCCAGGGAGAGATGGGCGACGCACACGAACACAGAGAGGGACAGTGCGCACCCCGCCCCGCTCGCAGGGCGTGCATCACACAGGTGGACTGTGTGACTCCTCGGGTTTCTGGGACTCAGAGGTGTGCTAGTCGCTATTCTCCGACAATTCCGACATATCTGACGGGCAGTTCGGGCTCGAGCGGTCGCGGTCGCGGCCAGCGCGTGAGGCCTGGCTAGGGTTGCCGGGCGAGAGCTCGACCCACGCGCCGGAGCGCGCGTGGTGCTTGAGCAGCCGGGCGGTCGCCGCAGCCACCTCGAAGGGTAGCTCGTCGAGCCACTCGCCGAATGTGCCCTCGTCCTGCGCCGCAGCGAGGAATTGCTCACCTAAGCCGTACGCGCGGCAGGCCCGGTAGAGCGCCTCGTTCTGGATCTCCTCCGGCGCCTCGGAGTCGTAGCCACGGCGTCTGAATCAGGGCGAAGTCTTTTTTTATTCTCTTCGCTGACGCGGCCGGTAGGTCTGGGGTAAGTAGGGCGGCGCGAGTCGTTGCAACGCTGCCTGCTATTTTGCGCACGGGTCGGGTCTGCAAATCACGAGCGGACGTGGCCTGCATCCTGCGGGGCAGCAGCTATCTTGCACGAGCACGTGAAATGCCGGCGCCGGCGCTCGGGGCATCAGCGACGGGCCACCGCCTCTCCCTCGTGCTGGGCGTGATGACGGCGCCCGGCGCCACGCGCAACCGCGACAACCTCAGAGCGCTCTCGCACCGTCCTCATGCCCATGGCGTCCGCACGGTCTTCGTCTTGGGCGATGTGGATTGCGCCCGCCGCCCCACCGCCGCCGAGCACATCGCGCACCGCGACTTCGTCTTTGTCAACGCGAGCGACTGCCAGACGTGGCATCGGGCGGCGAAAGTGGATGCTTGGTACCGGCATGCCTTGGCCCGCTGGCCGTCGGCGCACTGGATCGGCAAGTCGGAGGACGATGCGCTGGTGCGGGTGTCTGCGCTGGCTCGCGACCTGGCGGCGCTCGACGCGACACAGCCTTGGTACTACGGAATCATGGCATGGATCGGGCTCTGTGACTCGGAGGCGGCCGCGTACACACAACAGCACAGCCACAGCACACACAGCACCACTCGACCCCCGCATTTCCCGACCTCGCCTCTCACCTCCCTCAGGCGCCCGCCTGCGACTCTGCTCCAACCGGCTGCTGCCTGGGCGCCTGCTTCGCCGGGCCGCTGCAGCGCGTCCACACCAACAGCAGCGCGTGCATGTCGGGCCGGTGCTCTGTAGAACCAAACAGCACTCGAGCCGAATGTTCTTGCGCTGGATTGCGCGGTGTTGGTCGATCGAAGCTCGGAGCACGACTCTGCTTCATCCCGCCCCTGGCCACTTGTGTGCTCGTGGTGTAGGTGCTCTCCCCCCGGCTGTCGGCCGAAGCCGCCCGCCGCTGCGAGAAGACGCAGCTGCCCGCCCCAGCCTTGCGCAGAGGCGCTGGTCGTGCCGTTCGCCATCGGGCCGGTCGAGGTGCGAGCCACACACACGCGCGCGCACACACACACACACACACGCACACACACACACACACACACACACACACGCACGCACGCACGCACGCACGCACACACACACACACACACACGCACGCACACGCACACACGCACGCACACACACACACACACACCACACAGTCACCGCCCACCCACGCGCACCGGGCCTTGCACTGTTAACACCGTGGCGCTCCTCTCTATCTGGACGTGGAGTTGCGAGTTGCCTGGCCCTTGCCCCTCGTGTGTGTGGAGAACCTTCCCTTCCCTTCCCTTCCCTTAGGTGCGGTCGGCGCCGCTCGCAAGGGCAGTCGCCGAGTGCTCCACGTCCGGCCGCTACTTTGCCTCCCTGTCGGTGGCGGGTGAGACGCCGCGCCAGGACTGCTCGCGGCGGATTTGTGAACTCCTCACACCTCCACCTGTGAGCAGGCGAGACGCTGCGCGAGGACTTCTCCTCGATGGACGGGAACCAGGGCCTCCCTCTCGCGCGGTGTGTGCCGTGCTTGCTCTCGGTCGTATCTCGGGTGTGTCTCGGGTGTGTCTCGGGTATATCTCGGGTATATCTCGGCAGGTGTGTGCCGCGCCTGCGGCTGGCGGACGCGACGTGGAAGCGGATGAGCTACCCGAACTCGGCCATGCGCAACGCGCCCCTCATGGGCAACGACACGCGGCTGGCGTGGAGCCATCCGCTCAAGCACGCTCCCCCGCCGCTGGCGAGGCGAGTGTGGTCCGCGTTCGGCCAGTTGCGCTACCGGCCGGAGCCGCTCCACACCTACACCTTTGAAGCGGGCAGGCGGCTGGCCTTCACGGGGGCGCTTGGAGGAACTCCTTAGGGCGAACCCACCGCCGAGATTGAAAGGCATGCCACAAGCCGCCATAAAACCCCGTGTGTGTGTGTCGCGCCTTGCGGGGCGGGGCGAGCGCGGGGGGGGGGGGGGGGCTTGTTTCCCAAGAAGGTAGAGAAGCGTCGCCAAAAACCCACCCTGAGCGCTGCGAGAAGCGAGTAGCGCGCCGGGCGACGACCGCTTCTTTGTTATTTACGCACCGCCCCCTAAGGGCGCCTCTCGGCCCCTATATCAGAGCCCCCACGACGGCTACCGCCCCCCCCACGTCCCACACGGCCACGCAGCCTCGCCCCCCCCCCCCCTCGGCATACCCCGGAGCCGAGATGTGTGTTGTTGCGCTTGCGGCTCGAACCCCCGCTATAACGTATAAGCCATCCCGATCCCCCGCAAGCGGAGCCGGAGCCGGAGGGATGGGTACGGTTGGCCCGCCCCACTCTCCGGAACCCACACGAGCGGGCGTACGAATGCGAGCGCGGCTCGCACTCGCGACACGCAGGCGTCCGGCGGGGGGTTAGGGGCAAACCTTGGAGCACTTTGGAGTGCACAGGCAACAGCACAGTTGACCTCACACCCACCACCCACCCAGCGGGCCGGATGATCGGCATCGGGCTGCGGGCTAGAGAGCCCTGACCCTTCGGGGGTGCGCGTTCGCAGGGTCGTAAAGATAACACGGGTTCGAGGGTGAACCACAGTCTGCCTCACACAGGGCGCCGCCACCGCTGCGCGGGGCCGCCGCCGGCGCTGCTGCCGTGAACAATGCCGCCGTGTATGGCGCGGGGCTCGTCTTCGAAAAGTGTCGGGCATGGCTCTACCCGCAACTTTCTCGCTAACACGCGCGCACCGCCGAGCCTGCGGCGGGCGCGCTGCGGCCGCACGTCTAACTCCGTCATAGTGCCACGACGTGCGGCCTAGATTTAGCCCACGCGCCTCTGCTCGCAAACACTCACACAATGAATTGTCACTGCCCGTGAGTGCGAGTTAGGGCTAGCAGTACAGGCCGCTAGCCCGTGAAGAGAGCGTCCATAGACACCTCACATGTTGACCCCACGCACACGGTCTCGTCCGTGCCTTGCGGGTGGCGGCGAGATTGCTAGAGGCGGAGCAAGCCTGCTCTAGCCTCGCATGTTACTTCCTGTCGTCTGTTGTGTCGTTGTGCCCTTGTTTGTACTCTTGGCACCGTGGGTGCTGGGGGGGGCGAGAGGGAGGATGTGGCCTTGAGTTATGTGGACGCCAACTCAGGGTGTGTGGCAGCCAGCTGGCTGTGTGTCTTGTGAGCTTGTTTGTGTCTGTGTGTCGCTCGTGCGTGCCGTCATCATCTGTCTCGCGTCCACCCATAACGCGTTGGTGTCCTCTGTCCAGTCCGAGCCTGGGGCTGTTCTTCACACAAAAACACAACCCCGGCCCCAAGACGCACAAGCGCTCAGACAGTCGAGAAAGGGATAGACAGCATCGACAGTCAGAACCGCAAGTCAGCGCTGGGTCCCAGGGCGAATGCGATGACGGCCTCTAGTGTGAGCTCTCTAGCTAGTGAGCTCATCTCGCTACTATATGCAGCGAGTTAGCTTCCTGTTCTTTACCTTTCTAAAGCCGTACCAACCTAACCCGTGAAGCTCTGTGAAGGTCGTCGGGGCTGCGTCGGGGGACGGGGCATGGGAGTCAACCACACTGTGCGACCCATGTGCACATGCACACATGCACATGAACATGAACATGAACATGAACACATGACATGCACATGCAACATGGCTAGTTCCATTTCACTCTGACACGCTAATCTTGAAAACGTCCAACGGAGCTCCGTGTTGCTCCCAGCGCCCTCCCCCGCGCTTCCTGCGGCCATGGCCGATGATACTAGTATGAGAGGTCATCTGGCTACCGCGAGCGCGACTCAACTCGCCGACGTCGTCCGATGATTGTGCCTCAAAGTCAGCCTCCGGAGGCTATCGTGGGGTCGAGCCGGCAGTAGCCGTGACATGTGGTTCCACCACCCCTCGTATGCTTTGCCTCTGACCGCCACCGTTCCCAGGCTGCCAAATGGGATGGAAAGGAAGGCTCGGCGAGCGTATAGATGCGTGCTCGACCTCGTCGTGTCAACTTGCACGGCTGCGCTGGTAGGCGCGATGAGCGTCGTGCCACCTGACCCGAGACGGGTCGCAGGCGTCGTACCGAGCGCGTCGAGACCGTGTCCTGATGTGATCTGCACGGGTGAGTCACGTCGGCGTCAAAGGAGCGACGTGCGACCTGTCAGAGCTTGATCTCCGATCTCAGCGGCGTCGAGTCGTCTCCGGCGCGCGACAAAGGTACATCCCCAGGACGCGCAGAGGCAGCTGCGACCCAGCCGAGTGGACGGCGTCACACCGCGCCACCTGCTGTGTGACGCCGTCTACTCGGCGGGGTCGCAGCTGCCTCTGGAAGGCACCGAGATGTACCTTTTTCGCGCAATGGTCAAAATCAAGGTTTTGTAACGCGAGCTGTGCCACAGTGAAATGGAACTAGCCGAAACACCGCTTGAGCACTTGAGCACTTGCGACTTGGAGTCGGCAGTCGGTAACCCGCAGGGCCTCACACCCACAGGGCCGGGGAGCTAAGAACTGTGATTCTGTGTGAGCTCCGGTGTCCTGATCTGCTAACAACATACCAACCTGTTTTTTTGCTGCACTCTGAGGGAGGGTGTAGAGGATGTAGAGTGTAGAGCGCTGTAGAGCTGTAGAGATGTAGAGCGCTCTGGAGCGCTGTAGAGCTGTAGAGCTCTACATCCGCCGCGTGACGAGGCGCCTGCGTTGTAGAGCGATGTAGAGCGCGATTTTGTTGTAGAGTTTGTTGTAGAGGCTCTACAGCCAAACCGCCGGGAAGGCAGTGACTCAAAGAGGTCGAGCCGCGCTAATGGGGTTTTACCGAGCTTAGTGAAGCTCTGATGGACAGCCCTGACTATCCCTGACACACAGAGAGTCCCTCTGACGGCACACAACACCCTATAACTGCGTCATGACCAGCCTGCCATGTGTCGCCGGTGCCGCATTCGTCGCTGTGCTTCTTTAGCAGGCGGTGGACTGTCGGCTGCGAGGACGGTCGCATTTGCGCGAGGCGAGGCGAGCATTCAGACGCCTTATCTGCGCCATGACTCGCGCCAGCGCGTGCGGGAGCTCCTGGCTGAGCGTTGAGTCCAGGCGAGTTGCGCTGGCCACGATCGCTACGCCGAGCCGAGCTGACGCGCCGAGGCGCCGGCCAGTCGTAGCCGTGAGGCATGCCACAGCAGCAGAGGCACCTCCCACCCATTGGGCGGGCAGACAGAAGGCCAGGGCAGCACTGGCAAGTGCAACGCGCCTCATGTCGGAGAGCGACCGTGCCTCGTTCGCCGCTTATGATGTAGAGTTTGTTGTAGAGATTTCACGTTGTAGAGCGCCTCTACATCGCTCTACAACGCAGGCGCCTCGTCACGCGGCGGATGTAGAGCTCTACAGCTCTACAGCGCTCTACATCTCTACAGCTCTACAGTGCTCTACACTCTACATCCTCTACACCCTCCCTCAGGCTGCACTAACCGTGCCGATCGGCATCGGTGGCCCTCTAGCGCTTCTTACTCGAGTGTCGAGTCAGGTATAAAAGGCTACCAGGCTAGCATGTGTAGCAAGACCAAGTAAAGTGCCCATGGCACACACATGATGCCGTAGCGTGGGCCGAGCATGTCATGTTTTCGTGCACATGCACATGCATGAATGTGCATGAACATGTCGCATGTGCAGCAGATCATGAGAGATCGAGAAATTACTCATGCATTACACCTAACGGAACCAAAACGACCGGTAATTGTGCGCCGCCCTGGCGCCGCCGCGATACACGATAGACGCGGCATGCACTGCGGAATGGCCCGCGCACAAGCCACAACCGGCGGTTTCGCGTGTGCGGGCCGTTTACACGGCGGAGGTGAGCCCCAGCTCACGCAGCGGCGGGAAGGGCGCCCCCTTGGAGACGACGAGCTTGCCGTGCGCGTGCGAGATGTAGCCCTTGATGTAGCCGCAGTAGATGAGGTTGGCGAGGATGCACTCGATCTCGTCGACCTCCATCTCGGTGTTGGTCGCCTTGAGGCAAGCCTGGAAGCGCTTGATGTCGAGCTTGGTCGACTTGTCGGGGTGGAGCAGCGCGACGCGGCGGAAGAAGTTGCGGTACACGATCAGCTTGGAGCGCTCGACGAGCAGGTACGAGCCGTGCCTAGACACTTCCGAGACACCTCCGAGACACTTCCGAGACACCTCCTCCTGCAGGTATGAGCCGTGCCGGATGAAGCGCTGCTGGTGCGTCGCGAGCTGCTCCTCGAACGCGTTGAGGTCGCCTGCGCCGCGGCCGAGAGGGGCTGGCGGGGCGGGTGCGGGTGCGGGTCTGGGGGAGGGTATGGGAGCGAGTCTTGGATGCGTGTCTTGGATGTGTCTGGGGAGGGTCTGGGATGTGTCTAGGATGTGTCTGGGATGTGTCTGGGGAGGGTCTGGGATGTGTCTGGGGAGGGTATCCGCCTATGGGGAGTGTGTCGAGTGGCGTGTGGGGAGTGTGTGAGGAGTGTGTGGGGAGTGTGCGGGGGAGTGAGTGGGGAGTGCGCGGGGGAGTGTGTGGGGAGTGTGCGGGGAGTGTGCGGCCTCGGTGCACGGCGCGGCAGAGCGGGACGAAG
This sequence comes from Emiliania huxleyi CCMP1516, assembly GCF_000372725.1. NCBI lineage: Eukaryota > Haptophyta > Isochrysidales > Noelaerhabdaceae > Emiliania > Emiliania huxleyi. The sequence goes on along the minus strand of NW_005199363.1, from coordinate 119,285 downwards.
TAGTCGAGCCCGTACTTGCGCAGCAGCGCCTGGGTTAGGCCCAGGATTAGGGTTAGGGTTAGGGTTAGGTCGAGCCCGAACTTGCGCAGCAGCGCCTGGGGAGGGGGGCACGCCGCCGCCGCAGCCTCGGGCACGAAGTCTCATCGGCGATCTCGGCTCCCTCCCGGCTCTCTCTCGACTCCGTCTTGGCTCCGTCCCGGCTTTCTCTCGGCTGTCTCTCGGCTTTGCCTCTCGGCTCTCTCTCGGCTCTCTCTCGGCTGTCTCTCGGCTCTCTCGGCTCCCTCTCGGCTGTCTCTCGGCTGTCTCTCGGCTTTCTCTCTCGGCCTCGGACGCGAACACGCCGAGCGCGAGCCGCACGGGCACGAGGTAGCGGAGCACAAGCCTGTGGAGTCGCACGTTGTGAGTCGCGGCTAGACCTCGCCTACCTCGTAGCAAGGGGCGGCACACACGCGCCGCTTGTTGCCAGTCGCAGCGCGCGGGCAGCGCTCGAAGGCCCAGGAGAGCTGCCTAGGGTTAGAGCCAGGCGCGCAAGCCTGTTCCCTCGCCGGCTCCTCCGTCGCCCAGCCGCTGCGGGAAGGGAGTGGCTCCTCTCCGCGGCGCCTAGAAGACGACACAGCTACCGCGCGTCACAAGAAGGGGGCGTGCTGGCCGGGCTTGCGGCCTCCTCTTCACGACTCACCAAAGTCGGAGTTGAGCAGCGCCAGCCGGCCCGTAAAGTACCTGGCCAGCCGGCCAAGGAAGGAAGGAGGAGGGGCGGGGCTCTAGCCGGCCCAGCGGGGAGCAAGGAGGTGGGGAGGGGCGAGAGGCGGCGGGACTGTTGCTGCGTGGCCGCCTCCCGCCCCGTTGCCCCGGAAGTGTCTAGGAAGTGTCCCGGCAGGAAGTGTCTCGGCAGTGCCTCGAAGTGTCTCGGAAGGGGCGGGAGCGCGCTTGTACGTGACGACCTCCGCCTTTGCGAAGTGCCGCCCCTCGACAGTCTGCCCGTCGAGCGCCTGACGGCAGCGGGGCGCGTGTCGCGGGGCGGCGTGGGGGGGAGGTGTGGGGAGGAGGCGTGGGGAGGAGGCGTGTTCGAGTGTCGCGGGAGAGGTGCTGGAGGCGTATGGGGAGGTGTGCTGGAAGTGTCTGAGGAGGCGGCGGAGGCGTGTCTTGGAGCAGCCGGGGGGCGTCGGTGAGGTTTCTGGGAGGTCTGGGTGAGGGATCGGTGCTGCGGCGGTGGCGCCTTCGGGAAGGCCGGGCCCTCGACCGCGCGAATCAGGTTCTGGCAGAGCCGCAAGTTGTTGATTGCAAAGTAGACGTGGAAGAGGGCGTTGATCACGACGAGCGCGCCTACTCGCGCACCCGCCTCCGCCCTCACCGCACCCCCTCCCTGGCCGGCCGCCAGCTTCTCCACAGCCACACTACCCCACTTCTTTGACACTGGCAGTGGAGCCCGGTCCGTCACGCAAACTTGGAAGAACTTTTGCATCGTGCGCGCCGCCTCCTGCTGCCGCGCCGCCCGCTCCCCCTTGGCCACCAGCGCCGCGTCCGCCGCCGCCGCCGCCCGCCGCAGGTTGAGGCAGAGCGAGTGGAGCGCCGGCACCGGCCAGTCGCTCTCCTTCTCAAAGGCGGCCTGGAAGCAGGCGGCGGCGCGCTCGCAGTGGGAGTACGCCGCCTCGTGCTCGCCCGCCGCCGCCGCCTTGATGTAGTGCAGCTGCTCCAGCAGCAGCTCGTCCCACGGCTCAACGAGAGCGCGGCCGCAGATCTGCTCGAGAGGCGGAGACGAGTTGAGCTGTGCGATGAGCGCGGTGTTGCCCAGGTCGAGCCGCAGCGCCGCCGCGAGGCCCGCGCCGTCCTGCCGAGAGACGGCCTGCGAGATGGTCTGCGCCGCCTGCTGCGCGGTTGAGGGCACGCCGGACATAGCCAGGTATTTTAGGGCAAAAATAAGAATTTTACACCGCCTCGCACGACACTAGGCACGGCCTGTGAGCGGGGCGGGGTGCGCACTGTACCTCTGTGTTCGTGCGTTGCCCATCTCTACGGGAGATGACTGCCCTATTTATTTATTTATTAGGCACGGCCCATCCCTCCCTTCGGTAGCCGCTCTGCAACGCTCGCTGCTGGAGCGCGGTTGATCGCGGCGCCGACGCCGCGGCGGCGCTATCTCGCGCGGCGAGAGACGGACCGCTGCATCGGCGCCAAAACAAACGGGAGGTCGCGGCGGCCGGCGCGGCCGCGGCAGCAAAAACATCGACGTTCGCTTCTGCTTCTCGTCTCGTCTCGTCTCGTCTTGTCGCAGGCGCACACGCGCGCGATTCGCGTCGCTCCGCGAGGACACGACCACCGGGATTCGAACCGGCAGCATAAGAGCGCCGGCTCGAACGCCGGCCGATCGTGCCACGTACCAGGAGCAGGACACTGTTGTCTTTTGTATGTTGTTGGCCAAGCAAGACACAGAGAGATAGAGATTCTCTTCTAGACACAGTGCTCACACAAATCAAGATTTTAAACATCTCTCTCTCACAAATCATGCGCCAGTAATATGAAGGTGAGTGCCTCACGCAACCCGCGAAACCTGGGTGGGAAGAGGTTAGTTAGGGCATGCGCCGATGCCACCGACTGAACGTCTCTCGAGGGTGCGTTCGGTGTTATAGAGAACATGGCAGAAAAAAGAATTTTAGGCATTTTCAATCCCCCGTAGTACCCCGGCAGTTGTACCCCGCTCGCAAGCAGCACTCCTCTGTGTGTAGTCCCCGGTGCCGGCCCGGTTTTGGTCCCGGTCCCGGTCCTGGTATATCGCATGTGCGTTGTTCGCGACACTCGGACGACTATGAACACCGATATTTCGATCCGAGAGACCCGAGCCGCGCCACGGCGCACGAGCATCCTCGAGAGCGTCAGGGCATCGGAGATCGGGGCGTTCTTTGACCCGACACAGACATCGGCAGAAAACGGTACCGCCTCGGTTCTATCCTCCACAATCAACCTATGCAACACGCTAATGGGGACTGGCATGCTTGCTATGCCGACGGTGAGCTCGAATCATGTCGCTTGCTTCACCGCCCGCCCACCCTGACGCTGCCCTCACCGCCGCCCGGCGCCGCTGCCAGGTGATTGCGGTATCGGGGTGGATTCCTGGGCTCGTGCTGCTTTTCCTAATGTGCTTCTGCAACATCTTCACGGTAGAGGTTGTGTTCCGACTGTGTCGCATCGCGGGCCCCCCGACGAGCCTCAGCGAGATCGGAGACAAGGCTGCCGCCCGCGGCTCCATTGTGATCGACCTGGCGGTTGCGCTCAACTGCATCGGAGTGGCGAGCTCCTACGTCATCATCTCGACGGGCAACTTCTATTACGTGAGCACTGCCACCACTCACCCCCGCCCACCGATTACGATTCGCCTCACGACCACATGCTACAGACCTTTGCACATGCTACAGACCTTTGGCGGTCCGCGCTCCGTGTGGGTGCTTGTGACCATTGCCATCGCGACGCCGCTCGCGTTCATCAAGGACATGGACTCGCTGAGGCACACCTCCTTCGCCGCCGTCGCCATCCTCCTATACATCGTCGTGCTCGTCGCCGTCTACGCGATTATCGGCACTTGCGACGGCGACAAGTCCAACGGCGAGTACTGCCCGCCTGGCGAGACCGCCGTGGCCACCGACTTTGTGGGGGCGCTCCGCTCGTTCGGTGAAATGGGAACACTTGGAGTGCGGTGAGTAGGGCGGCCAGCCCCAGACCGCGCGCCAACGAGTGCAATCTTAGGTGCCCTCGCCCTGGCCTTCGGTTGCCAATACAGCATCCCTCCCATCTACAACGAGATGGACACGCCGACGCCGGAGCGGTGCACCAAAGTGAACGGTATGGGCTTCGGGCTGGTCACCTCGCTCTACGTGACGGTCGCTGTGTGCGGCTACTACACCTTTGGTGATATCACACCGTCCAACATCATTGACGCCTATCCCAATAACGCGCCGGTCGCAGTGGCGCGAGTCGGACTCAGCTTAGTTGTCATCTTCTCGTATCCGATCATGGTGTTCGGTGTGCGCCTCCGCCACACACACCGTTCACTTCCTTGCGCGCCCCGCCTCCGCTAGGCCCCTGTCTGTGACCCCTGCGCCTGACCTCCCGTGCAGCCACGCGCAATGCGTTGGACTCTGTTCTGGCCACCTTTGGGCGCTGCTGCTGCCCCAACTTGGCCTGCCTTCAAGACCAGACAGAGCCCCCAGGCGAGTCCAAGGATTCCAGGGATGTGTCTCTTGTGTCGCGCCTGACCCTTAAGTCGGTGGCTATCCCGGAGGACCGCAACCGGCGCGACCTGCTCCCCCTGCGCACCTACTCGTGCGGCTCCAAGTTCGAGACGAAGCGCCGCCGTGTCGTGATCACCCTCAGCTTTATCGCCTTCACCACCCTGATCGGGCTGGTTCTGACTGACATCGGAATCGTCGTCGACCTAGTAGGATCCGTGTGCGGCTCCATGATCTCCTTCGCTTTCCCCTGCTGGGCCTACTACATGCTCTTCCCGGAGCAACGCAAATCGCCCTTCTCCATCATCGCCTCCGTCCTCTTCGTCTTGGGTCTCGTTCTGATCCCCCTCGGCGTCACGCTGACGGTCCTTTGAGGGTCTTTGAAGGGGGGGGGGGGGGGGGCGCTCACCCTGAGCTCACTCAACTGAGTCGCAATGCCCGGCGCACCGGCCACCGCTGTACACCTTCGCGGGGGGGGAACCAACTTTCAACCACGTGGTGGACACACCCGCAGCAGTCACGGCGGCAGTGCTCAGCGTCACAGCGCCCCGAGCGTGCGGCGGAGGCCGCGGCGCGAGCAGCGCCAGCGAAAGGAGGCTGCACATCGGGCCGCTAGTCAACCACGCGGAATGGCTGTTCACACCCCCGCGCAAAGGTCTGAACACATTCTCTGTGAACCATTCATGTCGTCTTCTTTAGACGCCTGGATGCTGCATTTGACGCGCCGTTTTTACGAGTACTTGCTTCAGCTACGTGCGTGAATGGGAGGTGTGATGTAAAGCCCGGAGGAGCGCTGACAGCCATCGAAGGCCCCCGCGCGGGGGGGGTCCCGGCCGACGTCATGGTCGTCCGCGGACGCGGCCCTCCGTCTCCGGAGACATTACCGAACCCAAAACTGCTTATCAAAGGCAGATACGAGCTCAGCTCAGTGAGATCTAGCAGCACATACCCTCAGTATCCAGAATAGTAAAGTCTGAAAAAGTCGGTCCGACCGCACACTAATGTGCGCGCAGAGCGGTCTGGCTGTCTGCAGAGCTTCCGTCCGAGCCCTGAGAAATGTCGGAGGCATGTCGGCCCATGTTCGCGCGATTTTGATGGCGTTGCCCTTATAAACAGACCGCGCCGGCCACGCACCCTTGTTCCCGGAGGCCAACTCGAACAGGTTTGAGCAATGGCCGCCTTCCATGCTCTCGATCCATGCTCGACACGTCCGCCCGCCATCAAGTTGTACGTTGAGTGGCAAAATGCAGCAGGAACTTAGTTGCCTCGAAGGCCGCCCTGCTCGAAGGCCGCCCTGCTCTCGGCATTGTGTTGTTGACTGATAGCACTGTCTGATCCACGCAGAAAGAGCCGTCGAAGAGCCGTCGAGCTACATGAGACCCAAGTCGTCGTGAATCACGTGATGTACCAGGAAACGAAACTAGCGCCAAAATTGAGATCTCAGGATTGACATTATTCCTCGCGCCTGCTTTCGCTGCTTGAGGCTCGCCAAACAGATCCTGCGTCTATGGCCGTGTGCAACGTCAAGTCGTTAACCGCGACAAGACCATCGCGCCAACCGCGACTCTGTTGCTTTTATGCGGCAGCATTCACCGTGACTCTTGCCGTGGATGGTTAGTGACCGCAATACTACGCCGTGAGCTGAGCTTCACCAGCCGTTTCTCTTCCTTCCCTTGCCTTCTCTTGCCGTCCGTTCTCTGTGCGCATCCCACTGCATGCGGCATCACAAGCGTCTTCTGCCGGCCGCGCATCTGAACTCGTACCTGGTAGGCCATCGCTTTGCTGAAAGATCAGGCGCCTGAATGGCGACAGTGAGCGTCTCCTACTTATGGATTGCGCTCGAGGTATGAGGAGCGCAAGAGCGAGCCGCAGGCGAAGCGATTTTTTGGCGGCAGGGCTGTTCCAGTTTATCTGTGATCACGCGCGAGCCTGTGAATAGGCCCCGGAGGCCTCAACCCTCAACTAAAGGGTTGACGGGGGGTCTCAACCGTCAACCAGATGGTTGAGGGGGGGCCTCAACCCTCAACCCCTCAACCACCCCTCTGGGCCGAATCCCATCGGCGGGTGTGAACAATCTCAATCTTGGCGCCTTGGCCGCAAAGACGTTTCAGTGTCGACCGACCGCCCCCCTCGGAGGCAGCCAGGACAGCCATGGCCGCTGAGGATGGCAGCTCCGACGAGGAGCGCTCCCGCGTGCTCGCAGCCGTCCAGTCGGACGGCTGCGCCCTTCGGCACGCCTCCAAGGCTATGCGGTCGGACAGGGAAATTGTGCTGGAGGCTGTGCGGCAAGACGGGTCCGCCCTGCAGTACGCGTGTGATGCACTGAGGTCGGACCGGGGGTTTGTGCTCGACGCCGTGCTATTGGACGCCAACGCCCTCCAGCATGCCGCCACCGAACTGACTGCCGACCGCGAGCTTGTGCTGGCTGCGGTCGAGCAGGACGGCCTCTTTCTGCAAGACGCCGCGCCCGAGCTCAGGGCGGACCGCGAGGTTGTCCTGGCGGCCGTGCAACAAACGTGGGATGCCCTCCCGTACGCCTCGGAGGAGCTAAAGGCGGACCGCAGGGTGGTGATTGCTGCCATGCACAAGCTGCGACGTGCACGGGTGCGGTTTGTGTCACACTCTCTCTGACAGACCTGTGCAGACCCTCTCCTACGCTGCCGCCCCGCTGTGTGTCCAAGTGTGTGAGACCGTCGTGCGAGAGAGAACTTGCTTGGGGTGCCAACTCGCACTCTCCGTGCGCCCGTCACACATTGTGGGTTGCCAGCAGATTCTCTCAGATGTGAGATGGGACACGCCATGCGTGACACCTATTTTGACCCATCGCTCTCTTCTCTCGCATCTCTCGCAACCATATGTTTGCGCAGCCTGTTCTCCTGTCTGCCCCCCTTACGGGGTACGGCTTGCGCCTCGCGGCACCGATAGGAGCGCGTGAGATCCAGGCGACATCGAAGGCAAAAAACGATGGCATGCATAGGGGGAGATCGGATTCACGGCGGTGTGTGTGTGCGGTTTTTAAGCTCAATCTGAGCCTGGCTCGTGCGTCGTGGCTGTCGTCCAAGGCTGTGTCTTAGGGCTCAGCGGTCTCAACCCCCCCAAAATAATGCGCGCGCACACACGTATACCGTAAAATGGTAATAAACGGGCCGCTCTCCTCCACGCCCCGGTCAGCACGTCCGCGCGGCGCTCTCACCGCCTCGACGTCCGTCGCCTCCTCCGCCGTCGGCTCGGACCTCGGTCGAGCCGCCCGCCGCCTCCCGTAGTCATACATAAACAAATAAAATCGGACACCTCTCTCCAGGAGATGGGTAAATTTACAAGGAAGAGACCTCTTGTGCACAGGGTTCTTTTCGTGACTTTGCGGTGTGTGTCGGGGCGCGGGGGACGGAAATCCTTGAGCTTGACGAGTAGAGCCGAGCGGGAAGACCGGCGCGCGGCTCGCACTCCACGTGGTGAAGCGTGATCGCGTGTGTAGCGTGCGCCTGTGCGGCCGTGATGTGTGTGCATGCAGCTTAGCTATATGATGACGCGTTCCGAAGATTTATGAGGCGCTGGTGGCGCTTCGCCCGCTGCTCGACGCGATGGCGCGAAATGACTCTTGGACCTCGAGCAGATCCTCCTTGACCGCCTTGTACCTCGTCGCCAGCGAGCCAGACACCATCACAAAGACGCTGCCCCCGACGGCGGTGGCGGAGAGGAGCGCGCGCCGCTCGACAGTGTTTGCGTTGTACGAGAGCGGCGCAAATTTGAGCGCCATGCGGCGGTACTGCTGCTTGCGCCCGTTGGGGAGGGTGAGCGCGGTGAGTGTGCAGGAAAGCACCTTTCGGTCCTCCACCTGCCCGTACTGGCCGTACTTGCCCGCTGGGTCGAAGAGGAGGTCGAGGAAGAAGTTGTCGGGAAGCGACTCGAACGCCTGACCGGCGGGCAGCGCGCCGACGAGGAGGAAAGCAGAGTCGGACTGCCGCACGTCCCTCACGTCGAGATTTGGGCCGCCCGCCAGCGTCCACGCGGCGGGAAACGCGAACGCGACCTGCAGAGCAAAACCAAACCAGCTGACGGTGACTAAAGCAGCACGACTCCTCACTTCCGCTGCGCGCCTCAGCGGTGCCACCGTCGGCCGTTCGCACAGTATCGAGCACGGCGCCCGGCTTGAACAGCGGGGAGGAGGACGTGTCGACCCGCTCGACGCCAGTCTCTGCACGCAGCTTGATGAGCGCGTTCAGTGGCCTGCCCGTCCCTGGCTTCAGGCCGCCGAGCGCAGCCGAGAGCTCCGCTGGATTCTCGCCAGGGTTGTAACCGGCGGCTACGACAGCACGCGAGTGCAGCGGCGATGAGAGTGCAGCGGCGATGAGCGGAAGCGCGTGGCGGCGGATGATCGGGTCTCTCGAGTGGCTCTTCATGTATACAGGTCAGCCGAATTTAAGATTTGAAGGCGGGGAGTCCGTTAGCCTTAAAATCTTGAAAATGTGTGAACGGACAGCTAAAATCTTGCGAAAATGCGCCCCAGAGCTCTAAAATCTTGGTCTAAAATCTGAAAATCGCCGGCCTGCGGCCGGCCTCTAAAATCTTAAATTCGGCGGACTTGTACATCGCAGAAAAAGAATTTCGCAACCAAAGGCTGTCGCACACGCACGATTCACACGACAGACAAGGATTTAAACCGCGGAACAACAGAAAAAGAAAAAAATGCTGTTGCCCGCTGAGTGCGCTTCTTAGCTCCTCGGCCCTGGATGTGAGGTTACCGACTGCACTCCAAGTGCTCCAAATTGCATAAAACCAGCATATACGCCCGAGGGCGACGGTCCCCCGGTAGTTAGTAGACGTTGGCGCCGAGGGAGGAGCAGTACTCGGACATGTTATTATGCTTGAGATTTCTCTTTTCTTGGATTACATGTACCTGTGTTAGTGCCAGTGCGCGCCAGTTCGCCTACGGCGAGGGCGGTCGAGTGCACGGAGCTTTAAGTGCCTCGCCGTCCTCGCAGGAGTCGCTTAGTTAGCCTTAGGCGGCTTCCGTGTGTACCTGTGTTAGTGCCAGTGGCTCCTCATGACCTCATCGCGAATCGAAATGCCGGGCTGTCTAATATGCCTACCGGTATATGCGGGGCATCTTCAAGCACCGCCCCCCTCGCACCTAGCCGCCCCCATTCTCGCAAGACGTGTGTGAGCATGAATGAGGGGGAGGGTGGTGGTACCGGAGAATCCCCAGCTGCGGATCTGTAGTGTCGCTCAAGAGGTGCGATACTGCGGGTTAGTGTAAGGTGCCTATATGGGCTTCCAGTATCGGACCAAGATATTTGCGCTAAGGATGGTGCAGATTCCAGACGACCGTCCCACCTGTGTGGACGACGGGCCCACAGAAGCCGCAATGCCGACCCGACTGTCCTCCGCCCATCCCATGGCCTGCTACTGCTTCGACCTTTGTCCACGAACCAGCACAGCACGCTTTTGGGCGTCGACGCGAGGCGTCTCCATCCAGGACGCCCACAGCCCATGGACAGCCTATTTTGGCGCCGTGTATGGCGAGGAGGTGCCCCTCCCGTTCCCGCTCTCCAACATCACATTTTTCTACCACAACAGCATGCTGTGGCGCCAGCTCTTTCCCTCGGTGCACAATCCCTTTCGGTCTTGCGACACGCCCGTGCCTTCAGAACGGCATGTCACACCTCTGTGCGGCAAGCAAGAGTGCCGTCCTTGGATGGCGCCGTTGCGGGTGCCGGACCAGAGCAGCACGCCTGGCGCGTGGCGTGCCGAGAACCTCATCTCCGGGATGAGTATGAGTGAGAGGAAATCGTGGGGATGGCCCGGCTTTGCTGGCCTGGCGGGGTCGCGGCTCGCATCTCCACAGCTCTTCCAGACTTGGCGGAGGCACGGAGTGCCGACGGTCGACGGCTGGGTGGAGGTGACGCGTACCAATATCTTCAATCGGGGCATGTATCCAATCATGCTCGAGGAGGGCGTCGCTCCTGACGTGGCAAAAACGATTAATTTCATCAGCGGCGAGCGCGAGGGTCCAGGTGCTCACGGAGCCTACCCCAGCTGCTACTTCAACGCAGCCGTCGGCACCGGCATCTGGACCTACATCGGCCAGCCTCGAAATCACACTAGGATGAACCTGCGCGACAACCAGAACTGGGACGTGATTACGAGTTGGGAACCGTGCAGGAAGGCGCTCGTCGGCATTGGCACGTGCCCCCCGCGGGAGGTCATCCGTGCCGGCTGGCGCGCCAGCAGACCATGCCAATGCAACGAGAGCTGGAGCACTCTCAACTGCCATGGGCACGGCAAGACGTCCAGAGAAGTGCCCAGAGAAGTGCAGCGCGCCCGCTGGGGGCCGTGGTTTGATCCATTCCAAGTATGGCCGCTGTCGCATGCGGGCGATCGCCCGAACTCTCCATCAGCGAGTCTTCGCGCGTGGCCGGGGATGGAGCGACAGCTGGGGCTCGCCATGGAGACGCTCAACACGACCACTGCCGTATCAGCTGCGCAGCGGGCAACTTGGCTGCCGACGCCCGCTCCGTGCTCGCTCTACAACGCCGCTCAGAAAGGCCGCTCGCCGCGCCTGTGCACGGCCGCCTTCCACGGCACCTCTGTGCAGTATCTCCAGCTGGCGGCGCGCGATGAGCACGGCATCTGCGGGCGTCTTCGGGCGATCAATGACGGCTCGAACACCATGCGCAGCTTCGTCTTTGCCTTCGTTAGCGAGCCTGTGCAGCGGTTCCTCACGCAAGCGAGGCAGACCGCTCAGAGCAGGTGCCACGGCAGCACCTGCGTCACCAAACACGTCGCGGCAGCTATCAAGGACTTTGTGACGGGATGTGGTCGGAATGCGACCCACCAACCCCCGCAGGTGGCACTCCTCACCGCTGCCTTTTCCAACCGAGTGCTCCGTCGAAAGTGCACTGGGACGGGAGGGAAGAGTCACGCGTGCAAGACTGACGCCGCCGTGGACTTTGTTGGCCGGTTTGAGAGCTTTCACGCCGACTGGGGCAGAATCCGTCACTTTGTGAAGAATTGGCCGATGGTTGTGAAGATGCGACAAACTTCAACACCAATACAGACACCGCTGGAAGCGCCCCTCCACCTTGCCCTGTGCAGGACGATGATGCCCGATTATGCCTGCTTTGGCTCCATCGTCGCCACGGCATCGATGGAGAGCTCTGAGTCACCACTCGTGACCGTGCCTCGCACAGCGATCGTGTTGGAGGCTGATGCCTGCCACATCGCGCAGAAACCGTTGCACAGCTCTTCGATTTCTGCGGCCGGCAAAGGTCGCATCTGCTGCAGGTCGTCAGCAGGAGCAGACGCCTGCCGCTTCCGCGCGGCGCCTTGGTTGCGGCCAGGCTCCGTCTGAGGGCTAGCTTGGTTCTCGGAGTAAGCGGCGGCAGCGGTGGTTGAGCGCGTGGTGCGCCGCATCAGAGACCGCTTTTGGCTCGTCAGCGCTGCCTGTCTGTGTCGATGGCGCCGCGGCTGGCTGTAAAAAGCCCAAGCGACATAAAGAAAGAGGCCCCCTCCCTTGGGTTGCCTGTTTTCTTTCTTTCTTTTTCCGCTCTCAAAAGAGGAAGAGGGGGCAGAGGAACGAGAGAAGAATATAGGGTGGATAAAGCGCCTGTTCACGGCATGGAGGGTGAGCTACACCGAACGTACCGAGCGAAGAGCCGAACGGAAGGAGGACGGGGAAGATGACTCAGAGGAGGACGAACCAGTGGAAATTCAGTTGTCAGATGTCACGATGCATCCAAAGGGGACCCCAGCGCCGGCATCATCCGTAGAGGCACGAGTCTTCGAAGAGAGAGTGGACCTGAGCAACAACATGACCTGTAGGCAAATGATCGGAGTGGGAGTCAGAAATGTGGTCCTTGCGCGAGGGGAGCTCGATAGACTCGAGGGGCCAGGATATGCAGCAAGGAGGGCGGAGCTGCGCCGAAAGGCGAAAGAAGCCGAGAGAACAAGGGACCGGCAGGCGGCGGCGGCGCAGGACGAGGCAGAAGAGAACGACGCGACAGAGGAGGTGACAAGGGAGAGAACGACGAGAATGGGACGGCCGCGAGGTGGCATGAAGGTTGCAGCGAGAATCGGCGAGAGACTGCGAAAAGAGATAGGAAGAGGCAGACTCCCTAGGGTGGGCGACGGCTAGCGCATCACACTCCTCTCCTTAAAATCCCTGTGTGGTGGCGGCGTGCCGTCCTCCCATCCCTCCCTTGGGTTGTCTGTTTTCTTTCTTTCTTTCTTTTTAGAGGGGAAGAAAAAAGAACATAGAGAGTATAAGGGGATTTTAAAAACAAGAACCGAAAAGAACAAGGAAAAGAAATCGAAAGTTTTTTGGCACTCCAATCTGACAGCATAAAGCGCCTGTTCACGGCATGGAGGGTGAGCCACACCGAACGTACCGAGCGAAGGGCCGAGCGGAAGGAGGACGGGGAAGATGACTCAGAGGAGGACGAACCAGTGGAAATTCAGTTGTCAGATGTCACGATGCACCCGAAGGGGACCCCAGCGCCGGCATCATCCGTAGAGGCACGAGTGTTCGAAGAGAGAGTGGACCTGAGCAACAACATGACGTGTAGGCAAATGATCGGAGTGGGAGTCAGAAATGTGGTCCTTGCGCGAGGGGAGCTCGATAGACTCGAGGGGCCGGAATACGCCGCGAGGAGGACGGAGTTGCGCAAGGCGAAAGAAGCCGCGAGAACAAGGGACCGGCAGGCGGCGGCGTCACAGGACGAGGCAGAAGAGAACGACGCGACAGAGGAGGAAGTGACAAGGGAGAGACCGACGAGAGTGGGACGGCCGCGAGGTGGCATGAAGGTTGCAGCCGGACTCAGGGCCGGTGCTTTGACGCAGTATATTGTACTTCGAGGTAGTATGAACTCAGAACGGCCCCCCGAGAGCGCCTCTTCGACGCCCACGGGTCCCAGGGGGTCGGAGGGGTTGCGAGAGGGCCTTGGCTATTTTTTGTTTGAATCCCGGAGGCCGTTCGAACATGTAACGTGCGTTCCACGTGCCCGTCCCCAGCAAGGACAACATGCTAGCCCAGCAGGCCGCTCCCACCGCCGCCCGCGGCGTAGGCAAGGCGGCAAAGGGTGGCAAGGGCGGCGGCAAGGGCGGTGGCAAGGGTTGTGGCCGTGTGGCGCACCAGACGCAGACCCACTTTGCGCCGCCGCCCTCAACGCCCGATACTCGGTTGAGCCGGCGGAGCGACGGCGGCAGAGTTGCGGCCGCTGGCGACCTCACACGGCGTCGAGCGCCGTAGAGACGGCCCCGAGAGCCGCCGCCAGGTGTGCCACGACCGCCGCCACGAGGCTCGTGGCGATGGATGCGCCAGACCCGCTTTGCGCCGCCGCCCTCAACGCCCGATACTCGATCAGAGCCGGCGGAGCGACGACGGCGGAGTTGCGGCCGCCGGCGACCTTCCCCTCGAGCACGCCGCCGACCCGTCGACAAGCACGTGCGGACTGCCATCGAGAAGAAGGAGACGGAGGGCGGCGCATCCGGCCCGCGGGCGCAGCGGGCGCGGGTCCGGGCGCGGGCGGGCGCGCGGGAACCCCGCCAGCGGAGGCGACAATGCCCCTGGCGGCTCTGCAGGCGGCGCGCGGCGCGCCCCTCGCCGGTCTCCCGCACGCTCCTGAGGGCCGAGAGGGCCGAGAGGCGGGGTCGGTGACCCGGGGGCATGGGCGGTGCGGCCCGCGCCGCGCGCGGGCGCGTGACAGCCCGTGAGTGCCGAGATCGGGTCCGTACTTCGACGTAGTATGGGCCCCCGGGGGCCATCTACAGCAGCGGCGAAGTGAGCGTGTTTGTGGTGTTGGTGTGGCGTCTGAGCTTGGATCTGTGACTAAAGCCGGTTACCACTGATGGATCCCCACCCGAATAACACACAGTGAGCGCCCCAGCGCTTCACTACGCCCTCCGCGCGAAATCGCTAGTGGTGCTTTGTGGTAGTATATTGTACTTTTGAGTAGTATGGGTACGGTTCCCGAGACCGCAGCGAGAAGCGGCGAGAGACTGCGAAAAGAGATACGAAGAGGCAGACTCCCCAGGGTGGGCGACGGCTAGCGCACCACACTCCTCTCCTTAAAATCCCTGTGTGGTGGCGGCGTGCCGTTCTCCCATCCCTCCCTTGGGTTGTGTCTGTGTTCTTTCTTTCTTTCTGACAGCTCGCCTGCCTTGCCCTGGCTTTGGTCTGTGCGCACGCCCGCCACCGGGCTTCAAGTATGCGTACCCCTGCGCAGCGGCTCGCTCACGTAAAGCAGCTCGCGGACGAGTGGCCCGCGGCGACCTTCGGCCGGCTCGAGGCCCTGCTCGACGCCCTCCTCGACGAGGCGAGCGCGCACGGAGAATTGTACTCTATCGCCCACATGCTGCGCCGCTTCCACTGGGGCATCGTCGGCAACGACGCGTGCGTCCTCGCGCCCAAGAAGTACGGCGCATCGCGGCCGCGTACTGGTGGAGGGGCGGCCCAGGGCAGAGCGTCTCGCAGTGTGGAGGGGCGAGGTGGAGGAGGGCATGGCGGCCGAGAAGGATGAGGCGGCGGCGGCCGAGGCGAGGGGTGGGCTCCGCTTCACTGTGGGCGAGCGCGTGGAAGTCACGTACGTGAGGCCGCCGTCGCGACGGTTGGGGCTCGCCGCCGAGAATAGACGGCGCGCTGAGGAGTGGTCGAGCGGGCGCGTGACGCAGCTCTGGCCGCCCCAGGGCGTCCGCCAGCGGACGCAGCAGGCCTACCAGGTGCTGCTCTCCAACGGCCTGTACTTTTACGTGCAGTCCGATCGGCCCGGCCGCATCCGCCGCGACGAGTCGTGGGCGGGCCGCTTCGCGGCGGCGGAAGCCGAGGGGGGGAGCCTCTGCCGCGGCAAGGGCTTTGCCGTGCTCACGGCGCAGGAGGTGGAGGCGCTGCTCTCGGACGACGGGCGGGAGCTGCTGCACGATGCGGCGGAGGCATTCGGCTTGCCTCTCGGCGCGGGCTGCAGCGCCTTTGACCTGCTCTGCGGCTGCGTTGTCCGCCGGCGGGCGGCGGTGCTCCTTCCCGACGCGCCCCTCTACGCGCCGGCTCGCATCGTCAAGGTCCACCCGCCCCTCTACGCGCCCGGGAGCGGGGTCGGCGCGGTCCACCCGCCCGGGAGCGGGGTCGGCGCGCCGGCGCAGCAGTGGCTGCTGGATCTGACCGCGCTCGTCGATGGCGCCGAGCGGGACGAGCCACGGACGCCGCTCGGCTACCTCTCCAACTCAACGGGCCGCGTCGGAGACGAGGAGGGGGCGGTCGCGGCCCGCGTCGGCGGTGGAGCTCGGGAGGGCCCTCGCCTTTGGGCTCGGGAGGGCCCGCCTCGCCAAGCTCGTCTGGGCAGCGGCGCGCGACCGTTCCGGCGTCGCCGCCATCAGCAAGTGGCGCGCGCTCCTGCTCGAGGCGCGCGTGCACGAGCACGAGCCCGCGGCGGGCGAGGGGGCGCTCGCCACCATCGGCGAGTACAGCCGCCACGCCGCCTTTTACACGCGGCTCAACGACGCGCGGGGCGCTCTGTTTGACTTCTTGAACGAGCCTTCGGAGGACGAGTATGTCACGCACATCGCGGCCATCGGCAGGGCGTTCGACCAGTTCCGCTCGATTGCTGAGGCATGGTTCCGCTGGCTGCTCGGCCTCGAGCAGCGGCGAGCGGGGTACCCGGCACTGCGCGAGTTCATCGCTCACGAGAGTGGGCTGTCGCACAGCGCGCACATCGCTCGTGACGAGGCGGGCCGCTTCGGCCTTCCCAGGGCGGCGCTCGCCACGCTGCAGGCGCCCGCGCGCGTACTGGTGGAGGATGGCCTGATGGCCGACCCGGACGATCCGACTCGCGAGGCGTGCTCCACCTGCGCGCGAGCTCCGAGCGAGTGCACGAGATGGGTCCTGCGCGCGAGCTCCGAGCGAGTGCACGAGATGGGTCCAGCTCAAACCGTGCTCACATTGGCTGTGCAGCGCGTGCATCGAGACTTGGGAACGCGCTGTGGAGAGATCTAGAGACGGCGCCGACGGGGTGCAGCTCGACGACGAGGTAGTGGCGTCTCTGGCGGTATGCCCGGTGTGCCGTGGGGCGATCGTCGCTCGGCGCATTGGGCGTATGGGCGGGCAGTCCACTGTGGGAGAGGAGAGCGACTCGGGTGAAGAGATGTAGGGTGATTCGGCTGTCCCTGTTGGGCGTGACGCGCGCGGACAGATAGCAGATTTTAGCGAGCCGGACTCTTTGGGGCGCGTCTGATATAACTGCACCCCTCTGGCACACCTGTGTGTGAACCTTGTACGCGGAGATATAAAGCCGGAGTCGACGGGGGTGTACTTCAGAGCTGCTCAAGGAGCATCTCCGGTCTGCGCGACACACCGACCATATCCGTACTTCACAAAAAACAATCACCGACAATTCTCTGACCCCCGGTATCAACGAGACCACTCTCACAAGAGCAGTCCCGAACTGTAATCGCGTTCCGCTGAGCTCTCGCTGTGACTGACATTTTCTCCGGTCGCGTTTGGGGAGCCCTTCGACTCGATCCAGTGCCAGAGAGCAGAGTGCGTGTGCCGACGCCGCCAGGCCCCCGCACCGACGCGTGCACAGGTGCGAGGGGCGAACCCGATCGGCACGCGTCCGGGGCCCCTCTTCGTGCCTCCTCCCCGAGCTGTCCCCGAGCCTCTGCGCGTCGTAAGCTGCTCAGCGACTCACTCGTCGCTCGTCCATGTCCATGCACTCATTCAACCCAACAGCGCTCACTGGACGATGGTGAGATCGTCCGAGGGCACCGTCAGCCTGCGCATCGACGGCTGCAGCACCGTCATAACGACGTTGCCGCCCTCGGCGCTCGAAGTGACGACGCCGACAACGCCGCTCGACGTGCGCACCGTCTTGCAGAGCAGCGGCGTCGGGTGCTGGACGCCCTCAAGCAGCGCGACCACGCGGACGAAGTCGGTGGCGTTCGAGATGTGCAGCTTGGCTGACCAGGCCCCAGTGCCCTCTGCATCGAAGACGACTGTGATGCACTGCGGCACGGTTGAGTGAACCGACACGAAAAGGGGATTCGTGATCACCGGCAGCGTCTTTGCGAGCGGGCTCGCTTGGAACTCGACGATGAAGGGTTCAGCCTGTACCGTCACCTCCGCCTCGATGGCGAACTGTGAGTTGCCAATCGAAGGTGTGATCGTGCATCGCGCAGGGATCGTGGCGGAGGTTGCCTTCTGCAACAGCTCTGCGAAACGGTGGCACAGCTCTTCGCATTCGTCGGCCAAACGGTGGCACAGCTCTTCGCATTCGTCGGCCCGCCAAGGTCGAGGCTGCGTCTGGTCTGGAGCATGCTGCAGGGCCTGCCGCTTCCGCGAAAGAGCCGCGGTGCCTTGTTGGTTGCGGCCAGGCGCCGTCTGAGGGCTACCTTGGTTCTCGGAGGCAGCGACGGCAGCGGTGGTTGAGCGCGTGGTGCGCCGCATCAGAGAGCTTTTGGCTCGTCAGCGCTGCCTGTCTCTGTGTCGATGGCGCCGCTCTGGCTGCGCGCGCGGTGAGGGTAAAAAGAAACGCGCGGGCGCGCAGCGATAGACGGCTGCGCGCCTCCCCACGCCTCCGCTGCCGTCCAGAGCTGCCCCAGGCGTGCCTCCGAGCCACACGGGTCGGCTGCGGCAGCCGGAGGCGGCTCGCGCGACGCGCGGCGAGGGCAGAGCCCTCCCTCAGTCGGCTGCCGACAGCGCGAGCGGCGCCGATGTGAGACGGCCCCCTTCGGGCCTTCTCGAGTCGCCGCCGAGCTCACCGCGCGTGCCGCGAGAGCGGCCTGACTCGCTGCCGCCTCGGCGGCCCGTCGCGCGCGCTCTCGCTGCCGCCTGCCACTCCTCTCGCGCCTCCCGCCTCCCGACGCGGCACCGCCGCCTCTAGGTGGCTGACTCGCCGCCCGGGCCGGACTCGCGGAGCCGACCAACACGGACGAGTCCGTCCGTATGCCCTCGCCAAAGCGACGCGCTTCGCTGTGCTGTCGACTGGCCCTCGCCGGTGGCATCATCCCACGCGCGCCTCTCCGTTGCTCGGCGTGACGCCCGCTTGAGCGGCGCGCGATTATCGGCCTGTGCCCTCTCGTTCCACGCCGTAGCGCGGTGCGGCCCGCGCCCTTGGAGCGCGCGCGCGAGGGTGGCCCACACCGGCACCCCTATTCGTGAGCCAGGGAGACCTCACGCTCAGACCACGGCGCGCTGAGCTGTGGCGAGGGGCACCGTCGTGGGTCTCCAAGCGTACCGCGAGATCGCGAGGCATATGAAGGGTACTTCTGGGAATGTGTAAGGCTAGTACTCCACTCGGGCGCACAAAACTCGCCAGACGGGGAACTTTTGCGAGTGGGCAGGGAACTGCAGGGCCAGGGGGAGAGGGGGAGGGAGGCCCAGCGAGGGTTCTGCGGCTGGATCCTACTGCGTGGCTGGACTAAAGACGCACTAAACCTCGCTAAATCTGGATGTAAAGTCGCAGTGAACTCGCGCTAAATTTGCGCTAAAGTTGCGCTAAAGTTGCGCTAAAGTTGCGCTAAAGTTGCGCTAAATTTGCGCTAAAGATGCAGTAGATATGTATGTATGTAGAAAGATGAACAACAGTCAGGCTCGGACTGGACACCAACGTGACCGTGCCTCGCACATGGATCGTGTGGGAGGCTGATTGCTGCCACATCGCGCTGAAACCGTGGCATAGCTTTTCGATTTCTCCGGCCGTCAAAGGTCGAATCTGCTGCAGGTCGTCAGCAGGATAGGGCGCCTGCCGCTTGCGAGGCTCGGGCGCACCTGCCTTGGCGTTTTGGTTCTGGCGACGCTCGGTCTGAGGGTCTCGGTTGTCGGAGCGATCGGCGGCGCCGGTGCGAGAGCGCGTGGAGGGCGCCATCAGAGCCCGCGTTTGGCTTTGCTGCGCTGCCTGTCTGTGTCGATTGGCGCGGCGGTGCTGGCTGCGCGGGGGCCACACACAACAAAGATCGCGTCGGAGAGGTTGAAAAAGACTCTTCGCAGTCGCAACAACACGCTCTCCTTCCCCGCTGCTGCCGATTCGACCTGCACGCCCCCACCTGGCTTTTTCTCTGCGAGTTTTTCTCGTTTTCTCCCTTTAGCGGGAAGTCCGGCGGGCACCGCACCAACTGCCAACCATATGCAGCCCTCTGTCGCTTCCGCTCCTCTTCCTCGGCACCCTGCAGGTCGTGCCCCGCGATGAACGTCTGGTCGGGATCGTGCTCCGCGACGACCACGGCGCGATCACGCCCATCTCGCGCTCGGATGCTCTGGCTCTCATAGCTCGCGGCGCAAAGAAGATGTGCCGGCGGTATGTGGCTGGGCTGCTCTTTGATGTCGCCCACGACGGCTTCGACCCGTCGAGCTGGAAGCATGTGACTCGGCATGCCCGCCACCAGGGTATGCAGACAGGCTCCGCCCGAGGGACTCTGCTACCGTCTGCAGCCCAACCAACGACGGGAAGGCCGCCTCTGTCGTGTGTGTCATCTTTCCCAGCGGCAGCGCGCCGTCTTCCACCAGGCCCGCGCGCGGCGCGTGTTCCCTGCTCACAGGAGTGAGCCTCCGCCCGCCAGAAGCCCTCCACCACCCACCACTCACCGACGCGCTCCTCTCTGCGCGCGCTCGCAGGCTCAATGCGGACGTCCGTGGGGTGAGCTCGCCAACGGACTGATGGTGGGCAGCGGGTCGCATTGGTCCTTTGATACCTGCTCGAGCGCAAGCACAAACAGGGCACGAGCGACGAGCAGTCGCAGCAGCTCGAGAATGTCTTTGCCTGCACGAGCATCTTCCGAGGTGCGCAACGCGCCGCGCGGCCCCACACACCAGTCCGACACGTCCGACAAGAGCGGCACGTCCGAGCCCGACTCGTCCGAGTCGGGCGACATGACCGGCGGGGAGGACGGCGACACGAGCGCCGAGGAGGAGGAGGGGGAGGAGGAGGAGGAGGAGGAGGCGGCGGACCAGCTCACGTACGGCAAGGCGGAGGTGCTCCTCGACGAAAAGCTCGCCGCGCTCAAGAACGAGGTCTTCACAAAGATCAACCAGTCCGCTGCCGCCGTCATCGCCGAGGTCAAAAAGATCGCCAAGGCGGAGCCGGCCGCCAGCGGCCAGTCGCCCGCGACCAACAAGGCGACGACGCCGGCGCAGAAGCGCCCGGCCGCGCCCGTCGCCGCGACGTCCAGCGGCGCCCGCCCGGTGCGCGCCCGCACGCCCGCGCGCAAGCCCGAGTGAGAGCGTGTTCCAGTCATAGTGCGCCGCCGCCCGCGCACTCGCTCGCACGGCTTCCGTTCCGTCGTCGTGTCCAGCTCCTCTTCCTCGAGTAGTGGCGTCGCCGATGACGACGAGCCGCTCGCGAGCGACTCCGAGTCGCTGCTTGACCAGGCCATAGCGGCGCACGCGGCGCACGTGTAGATTTATAGGTGTGTGTGTGGACCGGCGCCGAGTATCTTTCCTTCCGCCATTTCACATGCTGTGAGCTTTGTTGCGTGAAACACCAACCCATCCCCTGTGGGCAGGTGGAAGTGTCGGAGCCGGTTGACCCCGCAACCGGTCTGACAATGGAGCAGACCTACTTGCATTTCGGTGGAGGGCCGGACCCACAGGACGATTGCTGCAGCACGTAGACGGGAGGAGACTGGGAGTCTGGGAGGAAAGAGGCTTGATTGTGTAGCGCAGCTCCATCTCTCCACCCCCGGAAAAAAAACGGCTCTCGAGTATCGTCTGTGGGAGCTTTCCTAGCAAGCCTCTGTTTCTTTATCTCCGCCGTGTCACGCGTAGTGTGTGACCTTCGGCGCGCGCCAGCTCACCTGCTTTGAAGCGATCCCGCCCCCTTAAGGGGGCGGGGCCCTCGAGGGCCTCAACTCTAGTAAGAAAAAAGAATTTTGCGAGCTCGTACGCCACCAATTCTGACAGCTCGCCCGCCTTGCCCTGGCTTTGGTGGGCACGCGTACCTGGCTTCAAGAGATGCGTACCCATGCGCAGCGGCTCGCTCACGTAGCGCAGCTCGCGAACGAGTGGCCCGAGGCGACCTTCGGCCGGCTCGAGGCCCTGCTCGACGCCCTCCTCGACGAGGCGAGCGCGCACGGAGACTTGTACTCTATCGCCCACATGCTGCGCCGCTACCACTGGGGCGTCGTCGGCAACGACGCGTGCGTCCTCGCGCCCAAGAAGTACGGCGCGCTCGGCACGGTCATGGGCGAGCGGATGCGGGGCGTGATGTTCAAGTACGGGTTCGGCTGGGGGGCGGGCGACGTGCGGATCGACCAGCTGCTCTCCGTCGCGCAGGTTTTCGACGTCGCGCGCCGGAAGCTCGCCGATGACAACCGCATCGCGGCGTACCGCTACGACGCCGCCCTCTTCTTGCAGGACGTCTCGCGCGCAGCCTACCGTGCCAGGCAGCAACGGTCCGTGCTCAAGCTCATCGGCGTCGGAAGCTGGCCAATCAACCTGTTCGTGACCGCCATGGAGAGGGAGGATGGCGTCATCGACGTGTCGGACCTGCAGATGCGGCTGGGCGGAGGCGGCGGGGGAGCGGCCTGGGCGAGCGCCTACTGGGTCGTACCGGCTGGCAAGTGCGTCCTGCGGGTCTCGGTCGTGCAGCGCGAGGAGGAGGTGTGTTTCTTCCACATCCTCGTCTTTCTCCATCCGTCGCGCAAGACCTCCATGTGCGTCAACGACCTCCGCTTCTACGCCGGCGCGGGCCTGCGCAACCTCTACCTCGGCCACACCATCCGCAACCTCACGTTGCACGTCCCCGACGACGCCGACCTGACGGCGCCGCCGCCGGCCGGCACCACCACGTTGGAGTACGGCGTGCACACGGACGTCTACGAGGCGCAGGAGGTGGGCGACGGGAGTGCCGGGCGGCGGCGAGGCGGCGGGCGCGAGAGCGAGAGCGACGAGGGCGAGAGCGACGAGGGCGGCGAGGACGAGGGCGAGGAGGAGGAGGAGGAGGGGGAGGGGGAGGGGGAGGAGGAGGAGGAGGAGGGGGGGAGGGAGGGAGCAGCCGCCCCGCCCAGCAGCCGCCCAGTTGGCCGCTTCGACCTCGACTCGCGCGACCTCGGCACCGGCCGCCGGCGGCAGCGGCTGACAGTCGAGTGGGGCGCCCGAGGCGAGACGGACGTGAGCGCGGAGGCGATCGCAACCTTCGACGGGTTGGACGCCGTGCTCGACATTGCGAGGCGCAAAGAGCCGGTCCCCGCCTCCGAGCTGCTGCGGCGCACAGTGATTGTCATCGGCGCGGACAACGTCACCTCGCGAGACAAGCACAACTTGGGCGCGCGCGGCACCGTGGTGAACTGGCTCAACACGGTCGCCGCCGCCTCGTGGCTCACGAACGTGCACGACCGCGACATCGCTGAGCACTTTGCCGGCGACCTCTACCTCAACGACAAGGTGCTCTTCGCAAACGGCTGGAGCGACAAGCCTGGGCTGCGGCTCGGCGATGAGGGCCGCGTGGCCAACGCACGAGACATGGCGTGCACCCTCTCGCTGCTCGCGTCGTGCGCCCACTGCCACGCCGAGACGGGCGGGGGCGGCGAGGGTGGGGGCGGCGACGGTGGTGACAGCGGCGGCGGCGGCGAGGGCGGTGAGGCCGACGGCGGCGGCGAGGGCGGTGGCGGCGGGGGCGGGGGCGGAGACGGCGGCGGCAGCGAGGGCGGCGGCGAGGGCGGCGAAGACGGGGTGGCGGCGGCGACGGGCGTCGCCGCCGCGATCGACGGGCGCTTTGGATTCACGCTGCTCAACATCGGCCTATCCAACGACGGCATCGTCCACCCGTCGAAAATCCCTTCCGCCCTCGACATCGACGCGGCACAGGCGATTGCGCTCCGCAACCCCCGCGTCAGCCAGCAGCTGCGCGAGACCGGCCGCGTCACCTTCGAGCTCACCTACCTCATCCAGGAGCATGGCCAGGTCGCCTCGGTCATCTGCTCGTGCTCGACGCATGCCTCCTCCGCCGGCGCCTTCGAGGCTGAGGGTTGCGCGCTCTTCGCTGCTGCCCGCGACCTGTCCGCTCCCCCACCCCTATCCCGCCGCACACCTCCCCCTCCACTCCTCCCTCACCCACCTCTCCGGAGTAGGGCGCTGTTCCAGGGCGAGGCCCCGCCAGACCTCATCCAGCTGAAGGCACGCGGGAGCGGAGGGGGAGCCGCGGCGCGGCAGAGGCGCTTGACTGCCGGCTATGCCCGTTAGGTTCTGCTGGACGGCGTGGAACCGGACGGCCTCTCCCGCGCATTCAAGGATTTTCACAAGACCGGGCGGCAGCATTCGATCTCTTACTTTAAAGAGTTTGAGATGTCGGGGCAGGTGTACGAGCGTTTGGGCCCCAAAGTAGGGGCTGAGATCTGCCTGAGATTCCCCCCCCCCCTCGCCTCCAGGCAGCGAGGGCGCCTGTCTTCGCAAGCGCCATCGCGCGACAGGCGCCGCTCGCGCGCGACGTGAGGTGCCCCGCGTGCGGCCACCTGTGGACGCCGGATGAGGCCGTGCGGGTGCTTGGCCCGGAGAACAGGGCGGCGACCGTCGAACTGCGGATGCGGCGTTGCAACCCCGACGCGCTGTGCAGCCGCCCCTCGCAGCGCCGCCTGGGGATCCGAAGCGCGCCGGCGGACGCGGTTTGCCCGACGTGCGGGCAGACGTTTCACGGCACCTCAGCTGAGCGCAGCCTGGCCCGGCACCAGGGCGAGGTCGCAGGCATACCCCGGAGCAGGAAGTGCATCGCCTTTGAACGAGACGCCGCGGCGGCTCAGGCAGTGCGAGATGCGGAGCGACGGGGTTGAGACAAGAGAGATGCTCTGCTCTGTGCGCGTGTGATCCCCGTGTCCGTGTGTGCATGTATCTCGGTGCATCTCGGTGCACGACGGGGCTTTGCGCTTTCTCATCGACTCTCATCCACGCGGCGGCACACACGTTTGACTAGTTGCAAAAAGTCTCACGTGGAAAACCACAAAAACTGCGAAAACGCTGTCACGGCCAGCTCGGCACTATCTACTCAAAAAAAGTCACACATTTGGCTACGAGCTGCCCGGGACCTGCGCCACAGCCATCGGACGGCACGCCGTGACTTGCCCGCTGCTGCCGGGGACGCGGATCGATATCCCTATGCCGTTTCATTAAGGCTGGCTCGGGGTTCTTTTTGCGGGCACCTCTCGTCGAATGTCGACTGCCACGCCGACGCCGCCACCGTCCCCGTGAAGACCGCGACGACCGGCTGAGCGGTGCAGCCGGCGGGCAGACGTGTCGGCCCTGCCTGTCGCGAAGGTGCGGACCTCACGCGCCCCACGAGCCGCCCGCGCCGCCCTGGTCACGTCCCGCTCACGAATCCCAGTGCCACGCCGCTACTCGTTCTGTCTCGATGACTCCCGTGCTCGCTCGTGGCGCTCGTGGCGCAGGCGATCGACTCATGGTACCCACCGAGCGGATGGAAATCTGCTGCGACCCGGTACTCTCTCAAACGCTTTTGAGGGCAAAAGGTGTCAACATAGCCCATTCCCGACGCCCGCCGCCCGAGATCAGTTGCACGGCGCGTGCTCTTACTTGCCCTCTTGCCTTTTTGCTCCTCGCGCCAGCGTTGTGCGCAAGTAGCTCAACGGTTGGGACGTGCGAGGTCTGCTTGGCGGCTCCGGCACCGACGTCGGCGGTGGCAGTGCTGGCAGCCTCACTGCCAATGCGGGCAGCCTGAGTGGAGCTGCACGGGACCGCTGAGCGGCAGGGGGGTGTAGGTACCCCCCCCCCCCTGTCGTCTCTTGTCGCGATGTGAACGTAATAAGGTGTGCCGCTCTCTTGTCACTATCCATGTGGGTTTGGGAGATAGTAAGAAACCGGAAGAGAAGGTGAGAGCGCCGCTGCCGCCACCATCCCGGAGGGGGGTCCCCAGGTGCTGGGGGGGGGGGCTTGAAGATGACACCCGCATATAACCGACAGGTGTTCGGCAACCGGGCATTGTGCCCGGTACTCCCTTTCACCAAAGTTGAACCGTCTCTCTTGAGAGCTCTACATACTCATACATACAAAATGCGCCTGCGGGCGGACCCCCCTGCTCACCGAGATGTCAGATCACAGCTATCGTTAACTATCGAGCAACGTGTTTTCGATTCCCTCTCCCCTTTGGACCACCGTGGCACACCCACTGTGATTTTGTGTGAGCACTGTGTCTTGCTTGGCCAACAACAAACCTAACACAGGTGCACCCAGCCGTTATGGACCAACCACGCTCTCGGACACCGGCCGATGACGAGACCCGGTGACTGCTTGCTGCGTTTGCTGCTGCGTTTCCCCGAGGAAGGAGTGGACCTGGGTGGCTCCGCGCCCCCCCCCCCCCCCGGTGTGTCGTCGTCGTCCCCATGTGTGTGTCCATGGGCGCGCGCGAGAGAGAAAGTTGTTTGTTGTTTGTTGTTTGTTGTTGTTTGTGCGCGAGCGAGCGAAAGGCTGCCTCGATCGAGGTGAAGATCGGTCGAGAATTCGGTCTGGGCATGGGCCAACGGCGCAGGCTCCAGTCGGCAGATAGATATCCGCAGGTGTGTCGCTCTGTCGAACACCAAGGTTGGGGGGGATATCTGTATCTCCAATATTTGGGGCGGTTGTTATCGGATCCCAACTTTGGGCAGCTTTGCTCCCGAGACAGCGTAAGTTGTCGGTCGGCGATGCCCGCGCGCCCGCTCCTACACCCCGGGCGTGCCCCGGAGCGGAGCGAGTACCAACAGTGCGCAGAGGATGATTACGTCAACCTGGACTTGCTCCAGGCGCGCGCCTACTCGCGCCGCCCCTACAAGTGCTTTGCTTCTGCTGTGCTACTGACGACAGCCATCTGCGCCGCGATGCTGGCAAGGGGGGATCTGAACCTCCAGTATCGAGAGCGCGCGTTTGTGGAGGAGCAGGGCCTCATTCCATCACCATCACCGGAGCCGATCCCGCCCGAGACGTCACCCGACCCATCACCACCCCCATCGCCCGAGCCACCGTCACCACCCCCATCGCCCGAGCCACCGTCACCACCCCCATCGCCCGAGCCACCGTCACCACCCCCATCGCCTGAGCCACCGTCACCACCCCCGCCGCCTTCACCGCCGTTCTCGCCACCAGCTTCGCCCCCCTTTTGGTTCAAGTGGATTCCGGGGGGAAAGCCTTTCCCCATCCCCAAGTTCCCGCCGCCGCCCCCGAACCTTACTGCCACCCCGCCTGGCCGCCGGCTGGACGAGGAGGAGGTCGGCGTGGCGGCGGAGCACGCCACCGCGGCGCCGGCGCACCAGTCGCAGCTCCAGTGTATGCGAGTCGACGCCGCCAACACCGCCGTCGACGAGTGCGACCGGATAGAGAAGCTTCCGCTCAACTGCACCAAGTGCGAGCCGGGGCAGGTGAGGAGGGTTCCTCTCGTCTACCACGCTGTGGCGGACACGGCCGACCCGCCGCCGCTGGTGAGCATCAACGCGCGCGCCAACCCGACGTACCGCCTCAACTACCACTCCGACGAGAGCGCCGCTGCCTTTGTGCGCGAATGGTGCGGCGAGCAGGCGCACCAGGCATACCGCTGCTTGGTGCCGTCTGCCTACCGGGCCGACCTCTTCCGGTTCTGCGCGCTGCACGCGCAGGTACGAGGGGGGTGGGGGGGTTGGATAGAGGCAGGGCGGGAGAACGTATTCTTGCGACCTCCCCCGCCCCCTGTCCCCGCAGGGCGGCTTGTACGTCGACGCCGACATTGTGGCGCTCGGCCCGTTTGAGACATTGTTCAACCCGTGTGCGCAAACCTCGATGGGACACGACTACCCGCGGCACGGAGAGGCGAAGCAGGTTTCTCGCCGCGCGCTTATACACTTGCGCCGACCCATTTTCTCTACCCGCCTTGCCGCCAGCGCAACCGCTGCCGCGTCAACCTCCCGACACTCCCCACCCAAACCGCACTCCTCAGATGAAGATCATTGCCGGCGAGCCCCGCAGCCCTATCTTTGGCTGCATGCTCGACGCGATCGTCCACAACGTGAAGCAGCGCGTGCGGCCCAAGTCCTCCTTTGGAGAGCTCGCAGTCTCTGGGCCAGCCCTCCTGCAGGCCCCGAGAGCCAGTCAATAGATTCCCGCTGCACCCCTGCCCCGCACCCTGCCCCGCGTAACCAAGCGGTACCTCACCTCCTCGTGGCCATGCGCTGGTTAGGCATGCTTCGCGGCGGACCCGGCCGTTTCGCGCGCCACCGCGGTCACCTACTGGGACACGCGCATGGCTGCCTGGCCCTTCACGGGTGAGGCACTTCACTTACTAGTCGTCGTTTGCCGTGCCCCGTCCCACACCCTCAGCGAGGACGCGGTCGAAAGTGGCGCTCACACGGCGACCTTGCCATCAGGCATGCGCACCAACTCGACGGTCCTTGCCTACGAGGCGCCGGTCGACGGCCAAAAGCACTTTTGGGGCATCGACACAAAGTCGGAGACCTATGCCGACGCCTTCAAGGCCGGCCACGTCTACTCGGAGGAGTGCGCCCTCTAACGAGTGTGACTCACTCTGGGACGGGCTCAGGGCCGGGCGCACGACAGGGGGGGACATTATATTTGCGGAGAGGGAGGGTGCACGAGGGCTGGCGTGGCTTGAGAAGTGTCAAAGCCGTATATGTGGTACGCGTATATGAGAGTACGTTATCGTATTACGCTCTACTCTCCAACACGAGCAGGTGTGAGATGAGACGCCAGACTTCCATGTGGACGATCAGTGCCTCACTCTGTGGTACCGTGATCCGTGCATGGATCCGTGTCAGAGAGTGGAGAGGACCGCACAGCATCGATCATGCTTCTGCGTGCGGAAAGAAAATCCCACAGCATAAATGTGACAAAAAAAAAGGATAAAAGAGGCGAAACACAGTCAGAAGATATACACACGAGACACGTCACGCCCACACGCCGCGGCCCGCGCAGAACCGGCGCCTCCGCCTCCGGGGGACACACGACCTGCCCGAGACATAACAGGTCAACATACAGTACGGCGCGGAGCCGCGGTGGGCTCAAGCGAGAGTGCTCCAGAGCCTCCGAGATCTCATGCACTCAACACCGTGACCGCTGCAGCTCCGAGCTCGTCGTCGATTTGACTCAGCATGGCCTTGACTGCGGCGTTGAAGCCCTCTGGCCCACTCACCACGACGCGATGCGGCTTCTGCATCTGCGACAGCTCCGCCCGCACGAGCTCCGGGCTGAGACGCGCATTCACGCAGACCGCGCTGTCCACCGTTGCAAAGGCCGACGCGACGTCCACGTCCGCCACGTCTGGGAAGGGAGCCGCCGCCGCCGCGTGCGCCGGCGTGACCAGCACCGTGCAGCGCGCCAGCGAGCCATCCTTGCACCAGCCGGCGAGCTCCGGCACGAGAAGCGCGTCGTCGGAGCGGCACGAGTACATCACGTGCACTGGCGTACTGGTGATGGGAGGGCGGGGTCCGAAGCAGCTCCCCGCCCTCGCATGGTGCAGCACCTGCGGCACCGCCACCACGCCCGTCCCAGCCACGAGCAGCAGCACGCTCGCGTGCTTGCGGTTGATGTACTGCTGGTCGAGGGACAGGCTCGGCACGTGGAGCGTCTTCATCGGCCGCGACAGCCACACCACGGCGCCGGCTCCGCCCCCCGCTGCCGCGGCGGTGCCGGCCGCCGCCCCCGCCCCCGCCGCGGGCGGCGGTGCGGAGACGGAGTGGAGCCAGCGGGTGGCGAGGCCGGGCGGGTCGAGGTAAACCTTGATGAGGATGTCGCAGCGGCCTTGCTCCCACTCGTGCGCCGTCGAGACGGGCGTGTAGTCCCGCTCCACCCACGGCAGAGGCCCCTCGTTGTTGGCCGCCTCGCCAACCTCGGCGAGCAAAGTCGTGTGCCACGTCTTCGACCAGACGGTCCGGCCGCCGCGCCCCTTTCGGATCGGAGTGCCGCGCTCGCCGTCGTCGGAAGTGAAGTGGTACACGGCCGAGTGCTTGGAGACGGGCGTGACGGCTCGCAAGCTCCACCGCGCGTAGCCCTGCACGCGGTCCTGCGCGCACGAGATCACGCGAGATGAATCGAGATCACACGAGATGAGCCGAGATGGTCCGCAGCAAACGGTCCTGCACGCAGCCGGCCTCGCCCCCCCGCGCGACGCGTGCGTCCCCCGCAGCGTCCGAAAGCAGCTCCTCCACCTGCGCCTGGAGGCTCTCCTCGCGCCGCCCCCGCGGCTGCAGCGCGCAGACCGCCCCTCGGAGCCGCTCGATGTCGGCGGCGCGCCCCATGCCCGCAAGGACGCGCGCCTGGCCGACCAGCAGCCGCAGCGAGGGGATGTGCTCGAGGCTGAGCTCTGCAGCTGGGCCCGCGGCTGCGGACAGCGCCTCGAGAGCCTGGTCGCCAAACCCGTCCCGTTCATTGTGGCGATTTCATTCTGATCAAGTACCACCACTCTTCCTCGAGCGCCTTGTCGCCGAAGCCGGCCGCCGCGAGCAGCTCGGCATACTCCTGCACCAGCTCCTGCAGGCTGTCGGCGCTCTCCTCGGTCGGCTCCGCCTGCGCCTCTGCGTGAGCGCGCGCCACGTCCTCGCGCATGCCGCACAGGGCGAGGTTCCACTTGCTCTCCTCCCGCGCCTCGGTCCGCACCCGCAGCCGCCTCGCCCGCGCGAGCCGCGCAACCATGTCTGCGTCGCCGAGGCTCGGCACGCGCCCGCTCGCGCGCTGGACGACCTCCGCGCTCGCGGCGAGGTCGCACCGGCGCGCAAAGATCTGCTCGGCCTGGTCGTCGACCACGAGGACGTTGGGCGCGTTGGAGCAGTTCCCAAGGCAGCCGGAGGGCCGCACCGCCACGCCTCCGACACTCCGCGACAGCTCCTCGATCTCGAGGAGCACCGCCTCGCCGCCCGCCCGCCGGCACGGTCCCGCCTGGCAGACGAAGACTCGCGCCGAGCGCTCCAACTCCTCGATGCCGTCGTCCGCGCGGATGACGCCTTCGCTGTCCTTTGGCGCGTAGATGAGCGGGCCGTTCTGAAGCTCGACCTGGTAGGGCGCCGTCTGGCCAGGAGGCCAGCCGTCCTCACGGTAGTGGAGCGCGACGATCGTGCCTCGCTTCCACTGCGTCGCGGATGTCTTGCAGCGCACGCGATCGCCGACCGCGAAGCGAAGGCTCATGCCCAAGCGAGGCCTTGCGATTGCACACGTCCAGCACGGCGGCTGAGAAAAAAATAGAGGGATCTGCTCGTGGCGTGCAGAGAAATGTGGTCCTTGCGCGAGGGGAGCTCGATAAACTCGAGGGGCCAAATTATGCCGCGAGGAGGGCGGAGTTACGCAGTCCGGCGAGAGAAGCAGCGAGAGGTTGAAACAGCAGGAAACAGTGGCGGCGTGCCGTCCTCCCATCCCTCCCTTGGGTTGTCTGTTTTCTTTCTTTCTTTCTGCACAGCTGCAGGTGGGGACCCTGTCCTCCTCCCAGCCATCTCCAGCACTTGGAGCACTTGGAGTGCAGTCATCAACGCACATCCAGGGCCGGGGAGCTGAGAAGCGCACCCAGCGGGCCGGATGATTGGCATCGGGTTACGGGCTAGAGAGCCCTAGCCCTGGGGGGTGCGCGTTCGCAGGGCCATAACACGGGTCTCCGAGGGTTGGCTCCGCGCTCCGGGTTTCCCCTAGCAGCAGACCGCCCCCTCTACTCGGAGCTAGTCAAGTGGACACGACACTAACTAGTGATACGAGATACGATACGCACCGCCCCTACGCAATATTATAATACAAGAATACGAGAATACGCAGCTGCGAGACGCCTATAAAGAAACAGCGAGGTAAAGTTCGGCGGCTATGTCCTATGATAAACCGAAAGTTGTCGTAAAACGCGGGCGAAAGCAAAGCAGAGGGCGGGCGCTTTCTGCCGCAGCGATGCCCGCATGCGCCGCGGGGTTGACCGACAGCCGCGCCTCTCGAGCCACCCGTGCCACGCGCGGCGACGCGCACCCTGCGCGCCAGTCGGCGCACTGGCAGTACTGCACCAGCCAGCACGGCGTGGAGCAATGCATCCAGGGCATTGTGTTGGGCGCCAGCCAGCATGCCTCAGCACAGAGCAAGGGGCATGCTTCGCACCCTGGCGCAGCACCAACTCGCCCCCAATCAGGCACTCTCACCACTGCACAGCCGCCCACGAGCGCCCGCAGCTGCACTGCTCAACGCTCAAGCTCAGGAGCCTCCCCTTGTTGTCGCAGCTTTGTGCAGTGCAGCGTGCGAGCAGCGCAGCGCCAGGCCGACCCGTGGCACGCCCGGGCGGCTGTGGGACGGAGGCCCGCCGCGAGCGAGTGCGAGCCGCATCGAGCGAGCGGCGCGAAGAGGCAGCTTCGCGCATGCTTTTCCGTAACGGTCCAGCCCTTGTTTTTTTTCTTCCCTCTCCCCACGTAATGACCCACCCTGTACGGGTCTACGGCGGGATGACGCCGTGCCATCGCTAACCATGGCGCACTCGTCCCCAATCAAAAGTGGTTTGGCACCGCGACCTGCGCATTCTCGTCGAGGGCGTAGGGGGTTCGGGCGCACGGGGGGGGAACCTTCTTTTCTAGAAGGCTAGGATTGAGAGCAGCCTAGCTCTCAATCCTAGAAGTCGAAGGATGGCCAGCACTCCTCGCAATCGTAGCATCTCTGTGCGATTGTGAGCGCCTACGCTCGCAATCCTACATCTTCTAGGACTAAGTCTAAGAGCAGCTTCCGCTCACAATGTGACTGGTGACGCCTACGACTACTACCAGCGCGCTCGCAATCCGAGCAAAGTCTAGGATTGCGAGCAGCACTGCTCACAATCCGAGCAACATGCCTCCGATTGCGAGCAGGAGCGCTCGCAATCCTACATCTTGTAGGACTATGAGGCAGCGGCGGTGCTCACAATCGTACCAAAGATCCAAGGATTGCTAGAACTGCACAGGGGTGCGCTCCCAATCGCTCCAGCCGCGAGCGCTTGTGAGTGAGCGCGCGCGCCGGTGGGGTCTCCTCACAATCCAACAGTGCTCGCACCGAGGGGACCCGCTCGCAATCCTAGAAGTCGTAGGACTGTGGGCGGTGTCGCTCGCAATCGGCGAAAGTTCTAGGATTGCGAGCGTGCTCGCAATCCTAGACTTTGCTCGGATTGCGAGCGCGCTGGTAGTAGTCATAGGCGTCACCAGTCATCTTGGGAGCGGAGCTGCTCTTAGTCCTAGAAGATGTAGGATTGTTTGCGAGCGTAGGCGCTCACAATCGCACAGAGATGCTACGATTGCGAGGAGTGCTGCTGCCTCACAATCCTTCGACTTCTAGGATTGAGAGCGAGGCTGCTCTCAATCCTAGCCTTCTAGAAAAGAAGGTTCACCGCCACTGGGGACGTCCGTTACATGCTCATATAAGGGGGGGTCGGGGGTCGGGGGTCGGGTCGGGGCCTACCCTACCCCGGAAACAGCTCGAATCCTTGGCTGTCGTTCGGCCTAAAAAAGAAGGGATGCTAATCATTAGAAACACTGTGCTGCGCCTCCCAAGCCAATGGTGTCTAAGGGTCTCTGGCACTCCTGGATGCATGCACAGTCACAACGGAGTAGCAATGTTCGGAAGTGTCCGAGCTGTCCCGAGCCGTCCCGAGCCGTCCCGAGCCGTCCCGAGCCGTCCCGATCGGTCCCTAGCGGTCCCGAGCCGTCCCGAGCTCGTGTCCCAACGGCCTAGATGCTAAAATTCGACCGGCGGGGGCGCGGCGCTTGGGCCAGCTTCCTGCAGGCGCGGATCAAGCCATGGGAGTATGGGGTCTTGGGGACAAGGCTTACGTCGGGCAGCGGCAGATCATCGCAGAATGGAAGGGCCGGAACCTGTCCCTCGAGAAACAACGGTTCAACAAGACGGTGCAGCACTACCGTGGGCGTGTGGAGCACCTCATTGGCCAGGTAGTGGACAACCGTGTGGCTCTATGCACTACGTACGTGGCGTGGCTCGTTCACCCTGCTTGCCGCGGTCATGAAGATCGCGGCGCACATGGTTGGGCTCCAGGAAGGAGCGTATGAAGGGACCTAGGTATGATGTGTTTGGCCCGTGGCCGGTGTGCCCGCCGCACATCGCGGCGCAGTTTCCTTAGTGCTTTGCTGTTTTTGCTGCTAATCTGCAGCACCTCCCTTCTGGTGGTGTTTGCCGGTCAGGGGGGCGTCGGCACCACCGTCGTTCCGCGCGGATGTTGCAAACGGTGGCTCGGGGCGCCTATTTCGGCAGCCCCGGGGCGGGAGCCGAGGAGGGGCAGCCGTTGCGGTGGCGCCATCGCAGCTCGGCGGCGCGTGGGGAGCCGAGCGGCTCCCAGCGATCCCGCGATACAACGGCCCGCATCCGTCACGGACGACGCGCCCACGCTGCGCGGCGCAAGCGCCATATGGGGGAAGCAGCTGGTCCGCCGTTTTCTGCACTCGAGTACTTCGAAGCGCAGAGAACTCTGCTGGAATTTAGTGGGTTGGCGAGAAGGGGGGGAGAGCCCAATGTGTCACAGACTCCACACCCTATCAGGTCTGCGTTCATCTCCTCTTCCTCCGCTTTTGCCTTATGCCACGCAAGGTGCAGATCCTCCACCTCCTCAAGCACTAGTTCGAAGACGAGCCACCTCTTCTCGCCTCGTTCCTGTACGCTCGACGTCCCACGCAGAGCCACCCTCATCGCCGCCGTGTCCCGTGGATGGTGTAGGAACTACGCAATCGCGCCGAGCGTGTCTGGTGCAAGTTGCAAGAGCGTTCTGTGGCTTTTTCTTGCCCCCCCCCCCCCCCCCCCCAAAGGTCGGAGCGTCCCTATCGCAAAAAAACAAAACACCCGCGCCGTCTGACTCTGAGTACTGCGGACCCGCATGCCTCTCGTCACGTCCACCCTCCTCCTGTCCCTCGCCGCCGGCGTGTCGGCGCACGGCTCGCTCGTGATGCCCCAGACGCGGAACGCCATCGACCGCTTCGCGGCGCCGTGGAAGGGTGGCTACCCGACGGTTCCGGACTTTCCGGGCACGGGACGGTGGGGTCTTCCCAACGAGACCTGTGGGACGCGTCCGCCGTCGTGTCAGGAGGGGTGCTCGTGCTCCAACGGCACCGAGGCATGCGACGTTGGGCAGGCTTGCTTCTGGTTTGCATCTGGCGCCACCATCGGCTGCAAGAAGCCCGACGGCGACGGGCGGCGCGACGGCAAGCCGTGCCGGTGCGAGCGGTGTGCCAACGCGACACTCAACAAGCCGGAGTGGCGCACGGCCAATCGCAAGGCCGTCCCGCTCTCGCCGCAGGACTGGACGCGCTACAACCCTTGGAGAGCGCCGGGCACGGCGCCCATCTTTGACGCGTGCGGCATGGCGGGCGGCGGGCCCGTGGCCGGCGTCCAGAGCGGCGAGTACAACGCGACGCAGTTCGCCAAGCAGGGCGACCTCGGCTCCAAGCTACCCGAGGCGCCGACCGGCGTCGTGTGGGCGGCCGGCGGGCTCGGGCAAACAGGCTGGTTCATCCGCGCCAACCACGGCGGCGGGTACGCGTTCCGGCTGTGCCCGAAGGGGGAAGCGCTCACGGAGGAGTGCTTCCGCCAGAGGCACCTCGCCTTTGAGGGGTCGCAGCTGCTGCGGTGGAGCGACGGCCACATCGAGGAGATCAACGGCACGTACGTCACTGAAGGCACGTACCCCGCCGGCTCGATGTGGGCGATGAACCCGTTGCCCATCAACGAGAGGGCCTTCCCCGCCAAGTGCCGTGCGGGCTTCGAGCCAAAGGTGCGCGCGCCGAGGGCGGTCGGTGAGTACGGCAGCAACCCCGGACCGTGCGCCGGCAATTGGCCGACCACCGTCAACATCCTCGACACCGTGCGCGTGCCCGCCGACACGCCGCCCGGAGAGTACGTGCTGGGCTGGCGGTGGGACTGCGAGCTGACGGCGCAGGTATGGTCGGCGTGCAGCGACATCACGATCGCGCCTGCCGACGTCGTCGTCGAGGCGTGAGCGCGGCAAGCGCGCAGAGCACGGGTTTGCGTACTACGTATTAAGGTTGCTCCCGGCCCAGTGTCCCAGTGGGGATTTTGGCCTACCAGTGACCGTCTAAGGGGCCCTAATTGGCCTCAAATGCCATCTCTTTTGTGCCTAGGTTGTAGAGCACCTTAAAAAACTAGTATGTCTTGCAGTGAAAAGTTTTTCGATGAGGTGGGGATCCGTGGGTGAGCCGATTCCCAGATTCTGCATTCTCCAGAACCAGATCCCCCCTCGAAAACCGAGCCTTTTAATTCATTGCGGCCGCGGGTTTGCTCGGATTACTTTTCACTGCAAGACAGACTAGTTTTTTGGTGTTACGGTGCCTACAAACGTCTGAACTACAGCGTGTCCCGCTCCATAGTTTCTCTTCTTATCCGTTACCATGTAGAGCAAGGTCGAGGGCGGGCCCTTTCGGGCTCGGGCCGCCCTCTCGCCCGCACCTCGGCGGGGCTTGCACGTGGCAGCGGCGGCTCAAGATCCCAGCGATCTCGAGTTCTTCACGCTATCCACTGCGCCGCGGCTTCGCCGCGCCCATCCAAGCCCAGGGCTTGGTCCTTGCTGATACCCGCATCTCGCTCTGCGCATCTCTGAGGCTACCCGCGCGCCGACTGCTACGCGCGCGGCGAGAGGCGCACCCCATCGGGGACAGGATTGAGGCCCCTGTACAAGCTCGGCAACGCTGCCGTCGTTGCCCTCCCGAGCCCTCAACACGATGCCGCACATTGCGCAACCCGTTCTGCGCACATGCCGCAGGGAGGAGTTTTCACTCTTCCGTCTGAGTTTCTCCTTCCTGCAGGGCGAGAGACATCAGCCTCTCTACTTCCAGGGGAACATCTATGCCACACGCTATCCCTGGTGGGACGGTCCACAACCCACACTCTCGCTGCAGTCGATCCAGCCCTCGCACTCCCCACTGGAGATCTAAATGGTTGGGTAGTAGGGCTAGAGGGTCGCTCTACACTTAGCCTCTGCAGCGAGCGAGCGCTCAACTTAGCCCCCGCAAGGAGCCGGGCTCGGACTTAGACGCTGTATGGTCGGGGGCCATGAACTTAGACGACACAAGGCCATCTCCGGGTAAAACTCGGGTATACCTGCAAAAGTCCAGGTTTACCCGAAATATACCTGGACGCGTCCCGACCAACGTATGCCGCGCACGACGCCATATCGCCTTGTCCCAGGGCCAGTGCGCTACTTGTGGCGCGCAACTCCTGCTCAAGTACGCGCACCGTACCATGTGCTGCCGCTATGCATGTCTCAAGGCGGCTGCGGCGAAGCGGCGGGCGCGGCATGCCGATGGCAGTGCGGACGATGCGGTTGCGATGTGTTCTGCTTCAAGATCGTGGCGGTGCTTGGCATGGATATGCACTTCTGCGATCCCAATCAGCTCATCGCAACGAAGCAGCGCAACAAGCTGGCTGCTGCCAACAAGGCCCTATGCTACCTCACGCGCGGATCGTTCAAAGAGGACCAGCATACACAGGCTTCCTTGACATGCGTTTGTTTGAGCTTGAGGCTAATTTGTGAGAACTGTTTGGCTTGAAGATTGCGCTCAAGAAGAGCAACGAGAATCGGAAGAGGAGGATGCTGAGGCGGCGATTGCTGAGCATGAGAAGGATCGATCCGGATTAGAAGGCGCCCGCCGCAGGCGAAGAAAATTTGGGGGCTAGCGCCGTATCGTTGATCACGGTGGGAGCCTCTTGGCCCCAGGCCGTGCCACGGCAGACTTTGACTTAGCCCGCATAAGAGGCTGCCGCCGATCTTAGACCGCGTAAGCACCCCAGTGTGCTTAAGCACACTTAGTCTTAGACCCGCTCAGCCTCGAGGCTCAGAACTTAGACTACTACCCAACCAGTGAGATCTAGCCGAGGCCCCCAGGCTGGGACAGGATTGGAGCCCCTGTGCTGCGTCTGTGGTGATATGTGGGGGACACTTTCTCCTCCCTATTCATGTGAGTCACTCGACTGCGTCGAGGGGGGGGACGTCTGAACCACAGCGTGTCCCGGTCCATAGTTTCTCTTCTTATCCGTTACCATGTAGAGCAAGGTCGAGGGCGGGCCCTTTCGGGCTCGGGCCGCCCTCTCGCCCGCACCTCTGCGGGGCTTGCACGACAAAAAATATCCGAGATCGCATGGAGCTGATCACAGGGTTTGCGGCGGTCACTGTCCTACCAGCGGGCACAGTGGGCCGCGGACACCCGTGAATGACCTTAACTCTGGTTCTTTGTCTGTCTGTAGGTAGGTAGGTAGAAAGGTGAAGAACAGCCAGGCTCGGACTGGACACCAACGCGGTATGGGTGGACGCTAGACAGATGATGACGGCACGCACGAGCGACACACAGACACAAACAGGCTCACAAGACACACAGCCAGCGGGCTGCCACACACCCTGAGTTGGCGTACACATAACTCAAGGCCATATCCTCCCTGTCGCCCCCCCCAGCACTCCACGGTGCCAAGAGAAACAAACAAGGGCACAACGACACAACAGACAACAGGAAGTGACATGCGAGGCTAGAGCAGGCTTGCTCTACCTCCAGCAATCTCGCCGGCCGGCGAGGCACGGACGAGACCGTGTGTGGGGTCTAAGTGAGGTGTCTATGGACGCTCTCCTCATGGGCTAGCTGCCTACGGCTGGCCCTAATCTCGCACTCACGGACAGTGACAATCAAATGGGTGAGTGTTTGCGAGCAGAGGTGCGTGGGCTAAATCTAGGCCGCACGTCGTGGCACTATGACGAAGTAGACGTGCGGCCGCAGCGCGCCCGCCGCAGGCTCGGCGGTGCGCGCGTGTTAGCGACAAAGTTGCGGGTGGAGCCATGCCCGACTTTTCGAAGGTGAGGCCTCTGCGACGAGTGCCAGCCGCGCTGCGGAGCCACACCCTTCGAGCCGCGTCCCGTCGGCACTGTCCCCGAGTGGTCCCGCCTTGGCGGCACACACTCTCGACCAGGACAGTCCGGCCTCCGGGAACGTGTCGCGCGCCGGCGACGATTGCGGCGTGGTCGTTTTGAAGCGAAGATGGCACGACCACCACCCTGCTTCGCAGACCGGGCAAGGAGGGGGCTGCTCCCGTTCCGCGAGGAACAGGAGGTTTCCCCCCCTCCCCCGGCCTGAGCAGCGGCGGATGGAAGGCAGCCCCTTGAGTCGAGGGCGGCGCTACCATTGCGCCGACTCAAAGACCAGCTAGCTGGTCCGTTCAGTACAGATGGTCTCGCCGCCCCGCTCCGCCCCGCCCGCCGCCGCGCCGCGCCGCCGCCTCGCGCAGCCGCCGCGCCGCGCCCCGCCCGATGATTAATAATTAAGATTACCCGGAATACGGTACGCAATTAAGGAATTAATGAGTGAATTAATCAATTAAGTGAGCGCCCTCGCGTCACCTATGACTCGACCAGTGTGAAGGTGAAGAGATGTCACCGAGCGTGCGTGCAGCTGGCCCGGGGGGGAGAGAGAGAGAGAGAGAGAGAGAGAGAGAGAGAGAGGGAGGGGGGGGGGGGAGAGAGAGAGAGAGAGAGAGAGAGAGAGAGAGAGAGAGAGAGAGAGAGAGAGAGAGAGAGAGGGAGAGGGAGAGAGAGAGAGAGACCCCCGAGAGAGAGAGAGAGAGAGAGAGAGAGAGAGAGAGAGAGAGAGAGAGCCCAGAGAGAGAGAGTGCAGAGAGAGAGAGAGCAGAGAGAGAGATATTGAAAATGGCGACAACAGTGCCAAGCAGCAGCAGCAGCACGCCCACGGCCCGAGCCAGAGCGAGGAGACGGAACGGCCGAGCCGACAACGGAGGCAGCGAGCAAAAAGGCAGCGCGGCGCGGCTCGCGCGCCGCGTGCGCCAAGCAGCCGAGGCTGCCGAGGAGGCCGAGGAGGCCGAGGAGGCCGAGGAGGCCGAGGAGGCCAAGGAGGCCCCCCCCTCCCCCCCGGCGACTCGAACCGGGAGCCAGTCGACGCACGAACGGAACGCTCGCACATCACCGGATATGTCAACTCGCAGCAGCGAGGCAGCAGCTCATATACAGTGTGTCTGTGACCGCGTGGAAGCCCCACACCCCCGCGGGAACCAACCCTCTCGCCATCGTGTGCCAACGACCATGTCGGGCTACACGACTGGCTCTCTTCTCCCGGACAACGGCTTTGGCAGGCGTCGCGGCCGAAAGCGAGGCAGGTGGCGCCGGTTGCGACCGCCGGCCGCGCTTTTGATCTTCGCGTCCGGGTCGGTGATCGTCTCATATTGGCTCCTCTCCGAACGCCGCGCCGCCGAGGCGGCCGCCTCGCGCAGTGACTTTGACTGCGTCATCGTGCCCGGCGGCGGCCTCGACGCGGCGCGTGAGCCCGCTCCGTGGGTGGCCGAGCGGCTCGAAGCGGCGCTAAGGCACGACCACGAGACGGCCTCCTACCTCGTCCTCTCGCGCGGTACAACACACAAGCCGGCGCCAACCGACAGCCGCGGCTACGCCGTCGACGAGGCTGCCGCCTCGGCGCTCCACCTTCAAGCAGTCTAGCAGCGATGCGGCGCTCGAGCCGAGCTTCTCTCGGAGCCTTCGCCGTAGGCCCGCTACCTCGTGCGGCGAGGCGTCGCTCCGGAGCGGGTGCTGCTAGAGAGCTGGTCCCTCGACACGATCGGCAACGCGGCGTTCGCGCGGCTGATGCACGCCGACTTGGCACAGGCGAGATCTAGCCCGAGAGATCGCCGAGAGGTGAGGTCCTATCTCCGGGCGGGGAGATGGGCGGAGATAGTGCCGAGGTATCGCCGAGGTCCGGCTGATGGGCCCCACCTGATGGGCCCCACCTCGCGCAGTGGCGGCGGATGCTCGTCGTGACCTCGGACTTCCACCTGCCGCGCACGCGAGCCATCTTCGAGTGGGTGCCTCTGCTCCAGCAGTGAACGGCGTCTCTTCACAGCTACGCGCTGTGGGCAGGCGAGCCATCTTTGAGTGGGTCTTCTCGCTGCCCGACCGGGCGGGGCGGCGGCGGTCGCCTCCCGCCGAGCTCGAGTTCGAGGGGGTGCGAGATCACCCGAGACCACACGAGATCACACCCGAGATGCCCGAGAGGCGGAGCACTGCAGTTCGAGGGGGTTCGTCGGCGGGCGGGCGGCGGGCGGCGCCTCTCTCAGAGTGGGCTGCCCGCGTGCACAGGTGCCGGGGCGGGGGCTGGGCGACGAGGACGGCGCGGCGCGCAGGCGGAAGGAGGAGCGCTCGCTCGAGGCGCTGCGGCGGGGCGCGGTGTCGAGCGTGCGCGACCTCGAGGCGCTGCACCGTTTCCTGTTTGTGGAGCACGGCGCATACCGCGCGATGAGCGAGGCGGAGGAGGCGGCGAGGGAGCGGGAGAGAGCAACGGGGGCGTTGGCGAGGACTTACTGACCAGCCTGTTTCGTGTTGGCGGTTACTGGCGCGTTCGCGTTCGGCACTGTCGCGATTTTTGCTTTTTAGTTTGGAAAAATTGTGCAGAGTTTACGCTACGTTTGAGCTCTTTTCTCTTGCACGTTGCAGATTACTAGGTGCGGGTCAAATTGCCTTGCAGATTACTACGGGGTGTGGTGTGTGGAGGGTGAGTTGACCAAGGGGTTGTGCGCCGGGCCCTCCTGCTCGGCTCCAGCCGGTAGACAAGTCTTGTCATCAACAGAGTAGATGGATCTGACCTCGGGGCCGATGTGACCAAGCGCTGGTAGCGTGGTTTTACCTCACACCCATGGTCTCACAGTGTGCCGGCAGTCGCCGAGCACTGTCGCTCACACAAGCCGCAGCACAAGTGACTGAGGGCCAGTGAGGGCGAGCCCATCGCTGTCACAGCTGTGGCAGCCGCACAGTGGGCTGTGTCAACTGTGCAGAGTGTGTGAGCAGCAGAGGAGCTGCTCTCCAGGCTTCTGTCGCAAAGAGCTGCATGCCACGGAAAGCGCTGTCGAGGTTCGCCGAGCGCGGCGCAGGTTGAGGGAAGCCGCCACCGACGAGCGCGTTGTTCTTTTCACTCCGGACAAAAAACGCGGCACAGCGGACGGTGCGGGGCGTGCCGCAAACTTAGCGGCGAGGCGCGGGACCGTCTGTGGCGAAGTGGGTCGCGTCCCTCGAATTACTACACATCACACAATCCACAGCAGATTACTACACATCATACACCTAACACACATCACACAATCCACCATCTCCATCGCCTGGTCTGCGAATGCTTATCAGCCACGAAAGGAGAGAGCGTGGCCGAGGGCCCGTAGACTCAATCACAAGATCCCAGAAGGGCACCTCCGCCTCTGGACAGGGTGGCCCGCCACAAGGACCCCAGGAATTGCGACTCACATGTTCCTTGCACGACTCGCCGCTTTCCACTCAAGGCTCTGCCGGCGGGTCTGTGGCCTGGCGCCTGCCAGACTGCGGGTCCAAATACCCCGGCGCTCGCGCGCGCCACCGCCCCCGGCGCGGGGTGGGATATCAGTTCGTGAGTTCTGTGTCCCCATCCCTGTGCTCCACCTTCTTCTCCCGTGTCAGTCCCTGAGAACCCCACTATATAGCGCCACCTCGTGAGCAGGTGAGCTGTCCTGCGTGTGAGCTGCGTGCTGTGTGTCCAGCAGTCCGGACCCGGTGCTAAGGCCGGTGACAGTGTGCCTCTCGTGTCGGCTCCCGAGCCAATCGTGTGCAGCGTGTGTGTGCGTGTGGGCCCGTCCTCCATGCTTGGAGGTGTGTAAGACTGACTGACGAAGGCGCTCTCAATAAAATAAAACGGTCACACACTCTGACGAGAGTATATAGTGGGTCATGTGTCCCCACCCTCCAATATTGCGGTTGGAATGGTTTTGACGGCGAGAACGGGGATTACGCGCTTTACGGCGGGATCCACCGGGAGATAAGGGTCCCCACCTGCACGAGCAAGGATCTTGCAAGGACGATCAGGGACACAGGGGAACGGGAGTGGGGAGCGCATCGCGACACGGAGGGGGGCTGGGCAGGGTTCACCCACACGACAGGGCTAACCCAGGAATTCCCCTCTCGTATATAGGACAGGTTGCACCCGGCGGCACGGGGGCAGGCGCGGGCCTCCTACTGGTTGCGCTCTCCTAGTTCTCCTGCTCCTGACAAGGGACAGCGACAGGTTCGCAGCACGGTGGACTCCCTACTCCAATGGCCGTCCTACTACTATGCTGTTTTCACACCGATCATAATACGCGATCGCGCAGCCTTCCAGCGCTTTTTCTTCTGATTTTTCAGTGCGCGCCATAACAAAATAAATACCAGTCACCTCCAGTAGAGATGGGCGACGCACGAACACAGTGCGCGCATAAGTTTATTTTTTTGCTCGAGGCATGAGTGACTCGCAGGGGCCTGACTCGCCGCCGCCGCCGGGCGCGCTCGTGCTCATGTGCGGCCTGCCTGCGGCTGGCAAGTCGACACTGTCGGCAGCGCTTCTGCGGGACGGCGCCAAGGAGCTGCTGCCGCGGCTTGCGCCCTTCGGCGTCTCGGCGGTGCGGGTGTTCTGGCTGAGCTTCGACGACGTGCTCGGCAACCTGGCGGCGGCCTGCGGTCACACGGGCTACAGCCCGGAGCTGTGGCACCAGGCGCGCGATAGCGTCCTGCGCTCGGTGCGGCACCACTTTGGCGTTGCGTGCGGCGACGGGCCGCCGCCGGCTCCCCTCGCGCAGCTCGGTGAGAGCGGCGGCGGCTCGGGCAGCAGCGGCGGTGCACCCGCCAGCGGCGGCGACAGCTTCGACGTCGTTCTGCTCGACGACAACATGCACTACCGCTCGATGCGGCGCGTGTACCACCGCCTCGCCAGGGACGGCCGGCTCGGCTGCTGCACTCTCTGCCTGCCTCTGCCTCTTGCAGAGGCGCTGCGGCGGAACGCGGCGAGGCAAGAGTCCGCCCGGGTCGCGGATGCGACGGTGAGCCACATGGCCGAGGTGCTGCAGTGGCCCGACCCGGCGAGGCACCCGTGGGAGTGCAGCACCATCTCCCTCCCCTCGGCCTCCTCCTCCGGCGCAGGTGCCCTTGCCGCCTCGCTGGCAGGCGCGGCTGTGGAGAGGAGCGTCTTCACCGCGCGAGAGTCGTGGGTAGGCGCGGAGCCCTTCCCGTGGGACCGGCTCGCGCCTCTCCTCGCCGCCGCCGTCCCAGCCGGCCCGCCGCCCTGCCCTCGAGGAGGCGCCACCCGGCCGCAGGACTCGTCCCAGACGCGTCCCCGACACGTCCCACAGGCCCGCCAAACGGCGAGGAGGCCGAGGAGGCCCGCGCAGAGGCGGCGGCCGCGACCGCCGCGAGCGCGGCGCACGCGCTCGACCTACGCTTGCGCGCCGCCGTGTCGCTGCACCTGCAGTCCGAGGACACGCGCCGGCGCCCTGCGGCGGAGCGGGCGGCGCTAGCGCGGGCGATGAGCTGCCGGAAGAAGGAGCTGCTGGAGAGGGCGAAGGCGGAGGCGGACCAGGGAGGAGGGGGGACGCCGGAGGCGCGCGAGGCCGTGGCGGACGCCCTCGACGCAGAGTTCACGGCCATCTTCCGGACGGGGGGCGCGGGCCGACATCCGCCGGCCGCGGT
Organism: Emiliania huxleyi CCMP1516; assembly: GCF_000372725.1. Lineage (NCBI taxonomy): Eukaryota > Haptophyta > Isochrysidales > Noelaerhabdaceae > Emiliania > Emiliania huxleyi. Next base: position 75,682 of record NW_005199363.1, on the reverse strand, counting down.
AACGAGCCGTGAAGGCTGAGCGTGGCGATCAGTGGCGTAAATAAATATATAAAACGGGCAAACTCTGAGACGAGATGGGATTTAGGGACATGTGTCCCCGCCCTGCACGATCTTGGTGTGAGGGATCTTCAATCCGTGTCCCCTCACCCCTCGTCACAACCCGACACGGAAGAGCGGCAAGAGTTGGGGCTGCGGCTACGGCTGCGTGCGGTGTTGGACTTTAATCTTTTGGGTCGGCTACGGCGGCTCTACACGCAGAGGTGACGATCGTGCCGTGGAGAGCGCGGGGGAGCCGGAGCGTACCGTGTAGGGTGATGCTCTGATAAACCCTCTGGATCTTCGACAAAGGTCGGATATTTCTTTTTTCAAAGTGCAAGGTGTGAATACGAGGTTTATGATAGGGCTACTACGACGAACTATGCGGCAATCGACTGGGCGCCTGGCGCCCGACCACCCCCGCGCAAAGACCTCGTAGTAGCCCTCCCCGTAACCGACTTGGCCGGACGTGTCCAGGCCGCTGTCGCCGCGCAGATCGGCGCGAGCAGTCGCTCGAGGGGCTCTACTGGCTGGCGGTGCTCAAGGGGAAGGCGTACACGCTGGCCGAGGACACGGTCGTCAACACTGACACCATCCCCGCGGGCTATCTCGTGGTCAAGGCGCATTGGCTCAGGCTCGAGCAACGCGAGTGCGAGGGCAAGCTTCGCTCCTACACGCTGCTCGAGGCCGAGACGCTCATCATCGTGAATCACATGGTGCGGCTGGCGGGCTTGCGCTTCTCGCCCGGCCCGGGCGGCCCTGCGGACCGCCAGCTGAGGAGCGCGCGCGAGAAGCTCTTTTATATTGGCCTATAGACGCATTACTCGCTCGAGGCGTGCTGCAGTGAGAAGACCAGTCTTATTGAGCCTGTTTGGAGGCGTCGATTTGTGCAAAAATGTGTGTTAGAGAGCGCTAGATGGCAAAATTTTCTTCGCCTCCGGCGGGGCTGCTCGCCGCGGGGCTAGAGAGTGACTTTTGTCGATGTCGGCTAGAAGTGCTGCACGTTTTTCAGAATTTCACCCCTGTGCGCTGTTTGTGCTTTAAGGACATTCTCACGGGTGTCCGCGGCCCACTGTGCCCGCTGGTAGGACAGTGATCGCCGCAAACCCTGTGGTCAGCTCCATATGAGCTCGGATATTTTTTCTGGGTCCTCGTCACACGAGCTTACAGCTCAGGTTCCTCCACTTGTCCTTGAGGTGGACCTGGCGGCGGCGCGGGGGGGGGGGGGGGGGGCTTGGTCCCCTGGGCCCTTTGGGGCTTTTTGGCCGGCAAGGGAAGGCCCCCCCTTTTTCCCGGGGCGATTTAACCTTAACCCCTTCAAGATTTCCAACCACCCACCCTCCCCGTACTTTCCCACCCCCCTCTTGAGCTGCTCCACCTCCGCCACCGTCCACCGGAGCCGCCCGCACTTGGACAGCTGCGGCAGCTTGCCGCCGCCGCCGCCGCCGCTCACCTTGCGCTTCGTCCCGCCTCCGCCTCCGCCGCCTCCGCCTCCGCCTCCGCCGCCTCCGCCTAATCTGCCTCCGCCGCCTACCCCAGCGACGCCTGGGCGCCGCGCAGCTGTCGGCCCGGGGGGGCTCGCTCCGCACTGTGCGCAGCCCGAGCAGGCCAAGCCCTGGCAAGCCGTGTTGGCGTCGGGCAGCGTCGATGGCGGCACCTCGCTGCTGCGCCTGAGCTGCTGCCGGGATTCGTGGTCGCGGGCGGCGACGGCGGCGCGCGCGCGCCGCTGATCTGCGAGGATGCTGCTCAGCAGGGAAGGGGCGCACGAGGAAGGAGCTGGAGCCCCGTGAAAGATGGAGAACGTCCGCGGCGGCGCCTGCGGGACGCGGCCGCTCGAGCCTATCTGCCGGGGAGGACCCTCGACCACCACCTACGCGCGCGTCGTGCAGAAGGCTTGATGAGGTGTCCGCGCGCCTCTCTCGGCGGCGGCGGCGGCTGTGTCGCCCGGTGGCGCGTGCGCAGCAGCCGCGCCGCCTTCTCCACCGCCGCGCGCGGGCCGCGCACGAGAAGGGTGCGGTACTCCCCAGCCGAGGCTGGGGAGAGGGAGATGCTCGCAGACCGCGCCTCTGCCCGCAGTGCATTGAGCTTGCTCCCGCCTGGTCCCACCAACTCTCCGGCCTGCGCAGCAAGGGGCCGGGGAGGGTTGAGCCGAGCGCCTCCAGCGCCCTCACAACCGCTCAGCGCACGCACCTCTGCATGGCCGAGCTCTGCGCGAAAGGTCACCTCTGCTTCGGCCTCCACCTCCACCTCCACCGACCCTCCCGCCTCCGCCTCTCCTGCCTCCGCCCCGACTGCCGCCGCCACCGCCGCCGCGCGCCTCCGCTCCGCCATGTCCTGTGCCCTCCTCTCCCAGTACTGACTCGTCGCCTCAGCCTGTGTGGCTCGGGCGTCCTCGGGCCTCCGGCTCCGAGCCTGTGTGGCGTCCTCGGGCCTCCGGCTCCGTTGCCTGTGTTTCGCGTTGTTGTCGCCATTGCCGCCGCCGCCGCCGCCGCCTCCGTCAGAGTTTGCCGCATGTTCTCTGTGCACTGCGCTGCACTCCTCGCTGTCGCCGCACAACGGCAGAGAAACGCGGTTCGCGGCCATCAACGGCCCGGGGGGCGGGGGGCTCGCGAGGTCTCGCGCGTGGATATTTTTTATTTATATCGATTTATCGGGTGCGAGGTTTGCTGTAACGCGATCCACTTGCGAGGAATGCGTCCCTGCAGCGGAGTGGAGAGCTCTGCCGAGGCGCACGCCCGCTTCAGCACGCCTCCTCGTCGCTCATCGGCGTGTTGGGCGACGGCAACGCGTTGGCCGCCGCGCCGTGAATGCCGCGGTCGGTGAGGACCGCGGGTGGCGTGGCGACAGCGAAGCGCTGCAGCGCCTCGGCCCACGCGTCGAGCTCGACGGCCGTGTCGGCGCCGAGGCGCCACGTGTTGACGGGCGCGTGCAACGGCCCCTCGGCGAGCGCGTTCCGGTAGGCCTGCTTGCCCCACGACTGCACCCTCTCGACTAGGTTCATGCTTGCCTGTGGGGCACCGCCATGGACACCTCACGGACGCGTCGCGGAGGCTGCGCCTGCGACGAGCTCGCGCCTCTGCCGCCAGCGGCTTGGCTGCGCCCCGGCCCGTTAGCCACGACAGCCGGCGGGCCGGCGTCGTCAGCCGAATCACGTCCCGCCCGTCCGCCTCGCGCTCGCGGGAGAGCGAGGCTCCGTCCAGCGGGATGATGCCTATGACGGGCTCATCGCACGGGTCACGGTCTTGCCGCACGCCGCTCCCTCCAGCGGGATTGATGAGCGCCCTTGAGCGCCGCCTTAGAGAGGTCGTCGTAATAGACAAGGCAGGTGCCGACTGGCGCGAGGCCGGTGGCGGCGACGCTCACGAGCTCAAAATGGCGCCGCTTGTAGTTGCGGCTGCCGAGGGGCCCACGTGAGGCGCCCTGCTTGAGGAGGGAGCCAGCCATCACCAGCTCCTCCCCGGCAGCCTCTGCGACGCTCGGTCGCGCAACAAAGCTCGACCGGCCGCTCTCGCGGCCGCTGCTGCGGCCGCTCCGCTCGAAGCCGTCCCCTCCAAGCGCCTCGTCGAGCGAGGAGCCGCGGTACGGCACGACACCACCGGGCGCAGCCACCGCGGCGCCCTCCCGCCGCCCCTCGGCAGCAGGCCGCGCTGGAGTTGGGCCCGGCGCCAGCCCAGCCTCCCAGCCGCCCGCGCCGGCGCGCCACATGCGCAGGGCGTTCCGCTGCAGCCGTTCGCCGCGCTTCCGCCAGAGCAACGCTAGCACCTGCCGACGCGCCGCCTCGGCGCGAGCCGCCTCGGCTCGGATCTCGAGCTTGGCGCGGCATGCCTCAGCCTGAGCGGCGACAACAGACAGTGAGAGTAGCGCGAGAGAGGGGCGGTGCGGAGGGAATGGCGGCGGTGAGGGCAGCGGTGGCGAGGGCGTCGCCTTTGCAGCGCGCGCGGCCGAGACCGCGGCGGCCAGCTCGTCCTCGAGGGCGGAGCGCTGGCCCTCCTCGGCGTGGAGCTCTCCGAGCAGAATGGCGGCGCAGGTGGCGATGCCAGCGTTCGAGGCGGCGAGGTGCGCGCCCGCCTCGCACTCTAGGAAGGCGCAAACCTCGGGCGAGCTGCGGGCGGAGAGGGAGGGGCGAGGTGGGGACGGGCAAAAGGGGTGCGGGAGCGAGGCGGAGGCGCGTGAGGCTCCTGCAGACGGCGCGGTCCTCGAGCAGCTCGTACAGGAAATGGGCGAGGAGGTGGGAGCGCTTCTCGAGGAACTCTTCGCTCTCATTCTTGACGAGCTGCTTGGGCGGCAGGATCGGCACGTTCTGCCGCCCGTACGCCTCGCACAGTTTGAGCCAGAGCGCGTTGAAGTCAGAGTAGCGCCGCCGGACGCACCAACTGGCAGCGCCCTTGTAGACTTCGAAGACGAAGAAGGTGACGGTCTGGCGAGCGCGCGGGAGGGAGCAGGCGCAGGAGGTGAGGGCACGCCGCGCGCGAGCATACGCAGTGGCCTCAATCCAGGGAGGGGGGAGTCAGGCGCAGACACACCCTGCCGTGCCCGTCTTGCCCGACCTCAGTGCACTGGACGGCAGCGCCGACGTCGGCGGTCGCGTCCGAGGCGAAGGTGGACTGCTCCCTGCCGCGCGGCTCCACCCCCTCTGCGGGCCGCGGGTGCATCGCGTTTCAAACCGGTGTGGCCCCCCCAAACGGCTAATCCTCGGCGGAAGCCGCGCTTGACCAAACGAGGCGTCCGTGGGTGAACGCGACAAGTGTGAACACGCGCAGCCTTCTTCTCCATAAAAACAATGAACAGGCAGGGTCTGGCGAGGTACTTCCAGCCTGCTGTGGGAACAGCTGAGCGCTGCTCGCCAAGGCTCGCGAGTTCCCTCGCCCCCCCGGCAAGGGGGAACCCCGTGAGGCGTGGGAGTGCCTCGCCAGCCAGGGCAGGGGCTGGTCTACTGGTCATCAAGCTCCACCCTCTCTCCTCTCTCTCTGCCTGAAGGCACCGAGAGGCTACGGGATAGCGAAAAAACCTAGCGGGGCCCGTAGGAATCCGACGCTCCGCCCGAGCAAATAGCTCGAATCGAGGCACGTTGGTCTGCGATGCGCGCGCAATTTCTTGCAGCGCTCTGCCGCCTCGCGGCCAGTCGAGGCGATGTTCGTGGGCTACGTGCTTCGCGACGGCGAGGGCAACTTCGCCGACTGTGCCTTTCGCCTAACCCAGGTCGTCGCCGTCGCGCCGAAAACCGGCGATTTCGTCGTGCGCCTCTACGTGCGAAGCGGCGGCAGCGGGAACCCCGCGCTCCTCTGCAGCCTGACGCGTGCACGGCCACAAGCCAAGCTCGACCTGATCGTGCCGAGCGACGCCTGCGTCGCGTGCGAAATGAGCGGCGCCGCCCGCGGTGGCGTTGAGGCGCGCGGCGGCCCCAGCCCACCGACCGGAGAGAGCCGCCGCCGCCTGCATCGACAGACCTGCTCTCATCCGGCTGATCCGTCGGTAGGTGCACCTCGTCGGCTACCGGCGGCGCAGCCGCGCGGCAGCGGCGTGCAGCCGGCCAGCCGCTGCCGTCCGCGACGCGCTTGCGGCGCCGGCGGCGGGAGAGGGCACGCCTCGAGGGAGCCCTGTGTGTGTGAGAGCTTTGCGTGCGCTTTAACGACAGGCGCTCGACGAGTGGGAGGAGGCCGAGGCGGGCTCGGACGAGTCGGACGGCTCGGAGGAGGGAGGGGAGGAGGAGGCGGAGGAGGAGGAGAGCGACGCGCGCGAGGAGAGCGGGAGCGGGGAGGAGGAGGCGGAGGAGGAGGCGGCGGCGGAGGCGGAGGCGGAGGAGGCGGAGGAGGAGAGCGAGGAGGACGATGAGAGCTACGAGGAGGGCGAGGAGGAGAGCGGGGAGGAGGAGAGTGAGGAGGAGGGCGAGGAGGAGGATGGGAGTGAGGCGGGGAGCGGGGAGGAGGATGAGGCGGATAAGGAGGCGAGGCTGCAGCCTGCTGCTGTCTTCACAGCTCACGGCGGAGTTGCTGTGAACAGGCGGATGAGGAGGCGAGGCTGCAGCAGCTGCTCGCACTCGCGCGGGAGGGGGGACTGCAGGGAGGGCTCGAGTCGCTCGGTGCGTCCGCTGCAGTGCTTGCGGCGGAGGGCGTGGAGAGAGAGACGCGCCACGACGCTGACACGACACGGCGCCCCGCCCCGCGCAGGCGACCTGCCGTGGGGCTTCTCGCTGTACGGGGAGGAGGAGGAGGAGGAGGAGGAGGAGGAGGAGGAGGAGGAGGAGGAGTGGGAGGGCGGGGAGAGCCCGTTCGCACGCCGCGCCGCCGAGCTCAACCGGGAGAGAGAGGTGGCTGAATGATCTCGGCCTGTAGCCGAGATGCAGCCGAGATGCAGCCGAGGTGCAGCCGAGATGCAGCCGAGATGCAGCCGAGATCTAGCCGAGATGCAGCCGAGATCTAGCCGAGCTCAACCGCAAGGCGTAGAAGCGCCGGCCGTCGGTCGAGGGGGAGGCATGTCCACGACACGTCCACGGCACGTCCCTCCACATGTCCCGTCAGGCAAAGAAGCGCCGGCTGTCGGTCGAGTCGGGAGGCAGCACGCCAGGCTCTGCTCGCACGCCGCGCCTCACCTTCAACGAGCAGGCGAGGGGCGGGAGATCTCGGGGCGGGAGATCGGAGCGAGATCGGCCGAGAACGGCCGAGAGTACTCCGCGCGCCGCTTCGATGTGGCCACGCCATGCCCGGGCCGCCTCAGCTTGCGGGACCGACCCTCCAGCCTGCCTCCGGCCTCCGGCCTCGGCGGATGTGCCGGAGGAGTTGAGTAGTGCTGAGTAGTGTTGATCCGCCTCCTTCGCCAGGTGACGGTGGCGGAGTACGTGCCACGGAGGGTCGGCATCTCGCCCGCCCGCGGCACCGTGCCGCTCACTGCGATGGAGCGGCGGGCCGCGGGCAGGAGTTGCGGCAAGGAGGGCCCGCTCTACCCGATCGTGACTCCCTCGGGCGAAGAGGCGAGCCGACATCAGCGCGAGATCACAGCCGAGATCGCACCCGCAGCACTCTCTGCCCCCCCCCCCCCCCCCTCAAAGGAGCCGGCCCAGCCTCTGCCGCTCAAGTCGCCCACGCGCGGTGTCGCGCGCGCCGTGCCCGCGCACTCTCCCAAGGCGGCGGGTGGGGCGCGGAAGAACGGCGCGGCGGGCGGCGGCGGAGGGGCGGCTGCAGAGGCCCTCTCCGTGAGCGAGCGGCAGCGAAGGATGGGCAAGCTGATCGAGGCCGTGGCGACGGGCTACAACGGCGTCGCTGCGGGCGAGGGGGGCGGAAGCGGCGGCGACGACGACGGCGGCGGCGGCGGCGAGGGCGACGGCGACAGCGGTAGCGGCGGCAACGGCACCGCCAACGGCAACGGCTCCTCCAACTGCATCGGCTCCTTCGACAGGGGAGGCGAGCGCAGCCTTGCGGCGCTGCTCGACGCGCTCGTCGCGATTCGTTGCGCGGCGCTGCGCGGCGCCACCGCCGAGGCTGCCGCCGCGCTTGACGAGTTCAAGGCGACGTGCGGCGTGGGCGCCTCCGCTGCCGCCGCCGCCGCCGCGCCGGCAGGGCCGCTGCTGGCTGCTCGCCAGCTGCTTCCCGACGCTGTGCAGGCTGTCTCTTCGATCGGCCAGGCGCCCCCCGTCCCGGACCAAGAGGAGAGGAGAGGAGAGAGGAGGGGAGGAAGAGGAGACGAGAGGAGAGGCGAGGAGCGGAGGGGAGAGGAGAGGAAGAGGGGAGAGGAGAGGAGGAAGAGGCGAGGAGAGGAGCTCTTCGCTCGTCGCTCGGCAAGGCGCCTCGCCCGGACCTCACCACCACACCACCACAGGCTCGTGGACGCGCCCTGGACGTGTCCCGTGATGACACGTCCACGACTTGTCGGCCAGGCGCTCGCCCCGGACCTCGCCGCCGACAGCGCGCTCAGTGGGCGGGCGAAGCTGACGGCGGTGCTGGCGGTGGACGACTTTTACTTTGGCGCGCTGTACGCTGAGCTCACCCGCGACGGAAGCGGCGCCAGTGAGCCGGCCGCGCGCCTCGGCGGCTGCGTCGGGCCCCCTCCCCCCCCGAACTGCTTCAGGAGATGCCGTGGACACGTCCCGGACGCTGCCATGCCCCGCCTAGGCTGCTCGACCCCGCCTCCTTCTTCGCAGCCTCGCACCCGGCCGGCTTCGTGCGCGCCGCCACCGAGGGAGCCGTCTCCGCCTCCCGCGCCTCCTCCTCCCGCGCCGCAGCTGCCGACGGTGGCGGCGCCTCTCCCTCCGACGCGGTGCACTTGCGCGCCACGCCCCGGTGAGGGGTGAGGGGTGGCATCGAGTGTCGGCGTAGGCACCTTCAGCAACGCTGAGGCGTGGGCCGCGGGGGGCGGGTGGACGGGACGCGCGGTGGCGGCCCACGTCGCATTGCTCGCTGCCTCGCTCTCTTCGGCCGCAAAGCCTGCGGCGCCCAACCCGCTCTACGAGCTCTGGAGGCTGCGCTGGGCAGAGGCGGCGACGCTGCTGCACGGCGGCGGCCTCGCCTCCGCGGCACAGTATGCAAAGGCCAGGCCGGCCGGCCGCGCGGCGAGGGACAAGGAGCCGCCCGCGCCGCCGCTCGTGCGGCGCTGGAGGAGGGGGGAGCGAGAGTGGCCCTGCTGGTGCCCTCTGCCGCCGCAGCCGCGCTTCGTGGCGGCAGGGGCGGCTCAGCCGCGCCGCACGCCCCGCTGTAGGTTGCTCGCGTTTGCAGTGCCGTCGGCGGAGGCGCTGGCCGCGGTGAGTGAGCTCGGGCTGCCTGTCGTGGAGATGGGGGGCGGGGTGGGCTACTGGGCCGCGCTGCTCCGCCGGCGCGGCGGAGCGGTGAAGTCGCTGGTCTGTGGTCGGCGCCTCTTCACAGCTCTCGCCGTGAACAGGCGAGGCGTGGCTGTCGAGTGTTTCGACAGCGCGCCGACGGAGGCGGGCGGCAAGGGCGGCAAGGGCGGCGAGAGCGGCAACACGTTCCATGGCGAGAGCGCCCGCCGTTTGGTGCGCCCCTTGAGACGAGCGTTTCTTCACCCCTCCGCCCGCCCGCCTCCAGGCGAGTGCCCGCCGTGGGGTCCGGTGCAGCGCGGCTCGAGCGCTCTGCTGGCGAGCCGACGCTTCCGGCGCCTCGCCCGCTGCCACCCGCCCACGACACGCCCACGACACGCCCACGACACTCGTCCACGACACGTCCACGACACGCCCACGGCACGCCCACGGCACGCCCACGGCACGTCCACGACACGCCCACGACACGTCCACGACACGCCCACTGTCACGCCACACGTCCACTGACACGCCCACGACACGTCCACTGACACGCCCACGACACTCGTCCACGACACGTCCACGACACGTCCGCCGACGCGTCCCGCAGGCGGCACGCCCTGCTGCTGTGCTACCCTCCTCCTCGGGCGCCGATGGCGGCAGAGTGCCTCGCCGCTTTCTGCGGCGACACGGTGGTGCACGTGGGCGAGTGGTTGGGCGACACGGGCAGCCCCCCGCCAGGAGGAGTCGCCGCGCTCTTTCAGCGACACGCCCACACCCCGCTGCGGCGCTGCTGTAGGCAGCGCGGCCTTCGAGGCTGCGCTCGCCGAGGGGTGGGAGCTGACCCGGCGCCACGCCCCTCCACGCCCCTCCCCCTGCTGGGACACGTCCTTGGACACGTCCGGATCTTGGACACGTCCAGACGACGCCTCCCCTTTGCGCCCAATAGGAGGCTCCCCCTCCCCTGCTGGGGCGACACGGCCGAGGCAGCACACTGCCGCTTCACCCCTGCCCTCGCCAAGCGAGAGCTTGTGTCACCGCCGCGGCGTGGAGATAGGACCTCACCATCTGGCGGCGGCGCGGCGGCGGCGTTCCGCGGGGCGGCGGCGGCGCGGCTGACCACCCTGTCCTTCGCTGCGACAGCTGCGGCAAGGCGGGCTCGCTGCAGCCCGCCACTGTGCGAGACAAGCCGGGGCTTCTCCGCCGCTGCCGCTACTGCCGCCTCGCCTGCTACTGCTCCGCCGCTTGCGCGCGGCGGGGCGACGCCGAGCACAAGAAGTGCCATGCGGTGCGGATGATCGGCGCGCCGCCGCCCGCCGACTTTGGCGGCCCAGAGTACCACACTTGCTGCGTCTGAGCTGCGCGAGTGGCAGTCCGCAGCAGAGTGCGCTCTGGCCTGGCCTCGGGCGGCAGGCGGCTGGGGGTGGTGAGGACGCTCTCGTATCTGGCTCTTCCAGGCGGCACAGCACCGGCGCCGCGACACGTGCATGTGCATGAATCGAAACCGACTCGATGTCTCTCTCTCGTCAGACTGTCTCGCGGCCGCGGGGCGTGTGGGGGGACGTGTTCACCTGTTCCGCACGCCTTGCGACGGGGGGGGTCTTGGGGCGCATGTCAGGCGTGCATGTCCCATCGGTGTCCGGGCGGGGCGGTGACGGAACACACCGCGCCGCTGTGAACTGTGGGGTGGTCTGAGACGTCTGTCTGTGAGTGTGTCTCTGTGTGGACCCCGCTCGCCGCTGTCGCCGTGTGGGCTGTGGCCGCGCGCTCACTCGCACGCGCCGCCAGTGAGCGGCTCTACCTACGACTCTCATTCAAGGTCCTCTCATGCTTTATCGTGTTTTTGGTTTTGGCAAGACCCGAACACGCGGCGGCGACGCCACAATGACGTGTGACCCGGGAAGCAAGTAGAGGAGAGGAGAAGTCGGATCGGCGAGCGCACCCTCTCTCCAGGCAGCGCCGCGGGACCCCACACACACACGCCCCCGCCAGCCCTTGCCCAAAAGCCCCCTCCTTGGCTCCGCGGCCCAAATGTCGAGAGCAGCGCAGCCTCCTCGCCCGGTGTCCAGCCCTCCCCCGCAGGCGCCGCTCTAGCGCAGCCTCCTCGCCTCGCGCTCCCACTCGAGCAGCATGAGGATGTCGCCTGAAGTGGTGAATGTGGGGGGTGGAGGATAGGAGGTGCGTGCGGCGGCAGTGTGGGAAGGGGGGGGGGGAGTAGATGGGCAAGGGTGGTGGCGCAGAGGGGGAGGAGAGGGGGCGGCGGTGGGAGGTTGGCCGGAGGGGAGGGGGCGAGGCGCGGTTGGAGCCAGGGAGGGGGAAGAGCGTGGCGGCGCTGCAGGCCGGCCGTCGCGTGGGGGAGGGAGGAGTGTCGCGCACCCTCGCGGATCGGCCCCTTGACGTTGCGGACAATCGAGCGCGAGGGGTCGTCGAGGAACTCGACGCGGACCTGCGAGACCTGGCCAGTCTGGCCGGTGCGACCAAGCACCTTGGTCACCTTGGCGAGCTTCACCGGCTGATCCTGCAGCGGCGGCGGCGGTGGCGGCGTCGGCCGCAGCGTCGAGGCAAGCGGCGAGGGGATTGATGGGGAGGGGCGGATGGGCCGGCAGCGTGGAGAGGGCGAGCAGGGCGCCGCCCCCGGCGCGGCAGGCGCGAGGGCGTAACGGAGGAGAGAGCAGTGGCGCGGCGGGCAAAACGACGCGAGGCGAGCTGGCACCATGGCACGCGTTGCTCAGAAAAAATAAACCTTGCGTCATAAAGAAAAAGGCAGGGTCAAAACGGGAGGAAAACGGGAGGAAAGCGGCGGTCCTTGTGGTGGGCCACCCTGTTAGGGAGTCATGGATGCCAATCTGCAACGTAAAAATTCTTTCTGTGGCGGCGCCTGGGGGCTGTTGTACAATCCAGCTCCTCGTGGGCGTTTGCTCGGCTTCTGCTCAAGCACCGGCTCACTCACAGGCGATCGATGGCTCCCGTCTTCGAGTCGGCGCCAAACGACCCGACCGCTCCCGAGCTGGGCATCCTCGGCACCCGCGAGCAGATCCTCGCTGTGTGCCTGCTGCAGGAGCGGCTTGCGAGCTGGCGCGCCCGGCGGCGGCAGGCAGAGGCGCAGCGGGCAGAGGCGGAGCGAGCGGAGGCGCTCTGCGGCGCCTCGGCCAAGGTGGTGCAGGCGGCGGCGCGCGGGCGCAGCGCTCGCGTTGCGCTGCCGCAGCGGCGGGAGTCGGCGGCGGCCGACAACAAGATGGACCTGAGGCAGGCGGGAGTCGAGGCGGAGGTGGTGCAGCAGCAGGGCGGCGCGGCGGCGGTGATCCAGCGCGCCAGCCGAGTGCGAGCGCGCGCGACCGCCGGTGCGGCGGTGCTGCTGCAGGCGAGCGTGCGTGGCAGCGCCGCACGACGGCGCAGCGAGCGCGGCGAGGAGGAGGAGGCGGAGCAGGCGGAGAAGGCGGCGGAGGCGGCGCCGAAGGAGGAAGCGGAGGCGGTTGCGGCGGGCGGGACGGTGCCGGCGGCGGCGGCAGCGGCGGGGTTGGCAGAGGTGGCTGCCCGAGAGTGGGAGAGCAGCGAGGGGAGCGACGAGGGGAGGGAGGCGAGAGGGGCGTGCGGAGGCGGCGCGGCGGGCGCGGATCCGGACGGCGGCGGGTCGGCGGCGGCGGCGGCGGCGGCGGCGGCGGCAGAGGCGGCGGAGGAGCGAGAGAGTTTTGTGATGCGGTGCTTTTGAGACGGCGATGCGGCCGGGAGAGGCAGGGGGGTCCGGGGGGTCACGGGCGCGGGTTGTGAGCAGGAATTTGGACACGGGCGAGGCAGTGGTGCTGGACGTCCCGCGCGGGCGGGCCGAGGAGGAGGAGGGGCGCGAGAGGGCGTCGGCGGCGCTCTCGTCGCTGATCACAAACAGCGGCGAGGGGGAGGCGATGACACGTCCATGACATGTCCTCGGCATGACACGTCCCGGACATGTCCTCAGGCGAGTGGGAGGCCATCAAGCGAGAGGCGCGAGGCGTGCTCGAGAAGCTCGCGTCGGCAACCAGCCGAGAGATCGCCGAGAGACAGCGATGCGGAGCGAGTTCGCACCGACACCCGCACCGACAGCAGACCCCCCTCCTCCGCAGCCACGTCCACAGCACGGCCATGACACGTCCACTCCTCCGCAGCCACGTCTGCGGCCATGACACGTCCACGGCATGTCCCAGGCGAAGACGCTCTCCTTCCGCTCGTACCAGCTCTGCGTGTGGCAGGAGAGGCAGAAGGCGGCTGCGAGACACGTCCACGACACGTCCACGACACGTCCATGGCTCGCCCCTGCAGGAGAGGTGGGTCTACGCGGCGGACGACGCGCTCTGCTACCAGCACCTCAACAGCGAAGTCGAGCCGATCGGCGCACCCGAGCCCGTGACCTCGCCCGCACAGCCTCTGCACAGCCACCGACCTGCCCCCCCCCCCCCTCCCTTCCCCCCTTCCCTCAGGCGCCGCCAAGCGGATCCCGTGCCAGACCGTCTGAGCCGGCCGGCCCTTCTAGGAAACTTCCGGGAGCCTTCCGGGAGCCTTCTAGGTACTCGAGCGTCGAGTTCGTGGGCCCTTTTGACGAGACGCAGTTCGTGATCAAGTGCGCGGGCAGGGTGAGCGACAGCCGCGAGAGCAGCCGAGAGGCCCAGCCGAGATCTCGACTGGCTGATTCACCTCCTCGAGACGCGCTGCATCTCGGCTCTCACCTCGGCTGCATCTCGGCTGTACCTCGCCGCTCAGGCCTTCACCTTCCTCTGCGAGACGACCGAGCAGCGCACGAAGTGGATCAAGAACATCGCCGCCCTCTCCGGCTGCTCCTCCTCCACCGAGGTCTGCTTCAAGTCCCAAACCATGGGGCACTGAGACTCGGGTTAGGGTCTGGCGCCGCGCAGCAGAGCGGGCGGGCCAGAGGGGGCGGGCCAGAGGGGGCGGGCACGCGTCGTCTCCTCCTCGCGCGGCGGCTCGGAGGGGCTCTGTGAGACCGGCCTGCCCCATTCAACGCCCTGCCACTCCTTCCCGCGGTGCCCGCCGGCGCGCGGGGGCGGTGCGTCTGTGATGTCCGGGGACGTCTTGCCGTTTGAGGTGCGGCGGCCCTTGGCCTAGCCCTTGTCTGCGCGGTGGCGGCGGTGGCGGCGCTGGCTTGGGTGGCCGGGCGCGCCCCGGCACAGGGTGCGGCGATGGAGACGGAGACGGAGGGCGATGGAGATGAGGGGGGTAGGGGGGTATCGGTCGAGATGGACGCGACGCCCTAGACGATGTTCGATGTGTCCTCGGCTCTTGGGCTCGAGGTGAATATGTCCGTCGACTCTCGTACGTGCGTTGTCGTATTGCGTTATATTGGTTTACTCGTCTTGGCGTGAGATCGCTCGCTATACTCTCAATACAGTACTCGTCGCTGCGCCCAAACTACCAGCAACCACGATGCACGAACCAGGGAGAGAGGCGAGGGGCACAGGCCACACGACTTGAACCAGACTTGAACCGTCACACATCTCACGCGGCCCCGAGACCAGCGGGCTGCGACGCAGTGATGCGCAGCAGTAGGCGCCGGCTCGGCAGGAGGGCCGAGCCGAGCCGAGCCCGGCCCGCCCCCAGCGCGAAGAGCGCCTCCCCCACCCCCACCCCCCACCCTCCCGTCCCCAGCACACGCCCGGCTGCCCGCCATACCTGCCCGCCATACCTGCCCGCCTGCTTGCCGTCTCTCTCTCTCTCTCTCTCTCTCTCTCTCTCTCTCTCTCTCTCTCTCTCTCACCCCATGCTGTCGAGGGGCGGTGCCTCGAGCGGCTCCTCCTTTGGCGAGGAGGGCTTGCCGCCGCCGTACGAGAGGGCGCCCAGCCGTGCCCGGTCCTCCACCGCCGCCTTTTGCTGGTCGCTGCTGTACTGCGGCGCCTCCTCGCGCGAGGCGCCTGCACACAAAGAAAGAGGGTGCGGCAAGGGTGCGGCGCCTCTCCCCTCTCTCACCCTCGACGAGCTCGTTGAAAGTTGGGGGGCGGCGTCTCAACAACATCTCGGCGGCATCTCGGCGGCGTCTAGCTCCCTCTCGGCTATCTCTCGCCCTCGACGAGCTCGTTGAAGTCCGGGAACTTGACCTCGTCGAAGAGGCCGATGTAGTCCTCCTCCGTGAAGCCGACCTATCTCGCACACTCACACTCCTCACACCGACCGGCACACAGTAGCACTCCTCTGCGAACGGGCTGCAGCCGCCTCCGAGTCGCCGAGGGTTGGGGTTAGGGTTGGGGTTAGGGTTAGGGTTAGGGTCAGGGTTAGGGTTCGGGTTAGGGTCAGGGAGGGTTGCAGCCGCCTCCGAATCGCCGAGGGTTGGGGTTAGGGTTAGGGTTAGGGTTAGGGTTGGGGTTAGGGTCAGGGTTAGGGTTAGGGTTCGGGTTAGGGTGGGCTGCAGCCGCCTCCGAGTCGCCGAGCTTCTGCAGAAAGTCCTCGGGGACCTGGACGCCGCTGCCCTGGCAGTTGATGCAGACGACGGTCCCCGTGCTCTCGCAGGTGCCGCAGTCCTGCGTGGCGAAGCTGCCCTCCGTCGTCCGCAGCTCCAGCACCTTGTTGCCGTAGCAGCGCCCGCACACAATCTGGCCCGTGCCGTTGCAGTAGGTGCACTTGAGGCGGTCCTTGACCTGGTCGCGCTTAACGAAGGCGGAGATGACGGTCCCGATCACGCCGACCGACCCGCCGATGAAGGCCGCACCCGCCGCCTCGGACACCAGCACCCGCCCGTCCTGCGGCGACGAGGGAGGGTTCCGGGGGATGGGCGTCAAGGGGAGGTCTGAGCTGCGCCACAGCGGTGCGGCAGTCCGACCGCACGGCCGTCCAGCCACTCCGGACCCCTCCCGTGCTAGCCGACGTGTCTGGCAGGGTGGTGGCGCCTGTGTGATCTGCAGCCACGGGTTGAGTGTCTCGAGGCAGGCGCCCACGTCCGCCTCGTCAAGGCAATTGAGCAGCGGCAGCATATCGTACGCCTCCAACATCGCCGGCGCGCAGCCGCGCGGCAGGATGGGCGGCGGGGCCAACGCTGGGGCGAAGCTGGGGGCCCATGGCAAGCGCATGCTCCAGCGAGCTCTGATCGGATGGGCTCGTCGGAAAGAATTTTAGAATCGCGCGTGCCGTCCTCCCATCTCTTCCTTACGCGCAACGCCAACGGTGCGCGCGTCATGCATTTTCCTTGCAGACTTTCAGCGGACGCGCTGACGCTTCACACAAAACACACTCTCAAGCTGCGCCCCCGCCGCTCCGCGAGAGCGCCACCACGCCGCCGCCCGGCCGCGGCCGCCGCACGCTGCCGGCCCGCCGCCTCCGCGAGGAGCGCCCCGGCGGCCGCTCGCCGCCACACCACGGCGGCCGCTCGCCGAGCAGGTCCTGCAGCGCGCCGCACTGCCGCCGCATGAGCGGCACGCTCACGTCCAGGTCGGGCGCCCCCTTCTTGAAGTACCTCCGCCGCGCCTCCGAGTCGTACACGCGCTGGGAGAAGCGGGCGGCGGCGACGCCCCACGGGTACTCCTCCTCTGGCAGCCGCATCACGCGCAGGAGCCGCCGCACCATTGGCTCGCCTACGCACGATTCGTGGCAGAGGTCCAGCGGAGCTGCGAGGGCCGAAGCCGCGCCGCTAATCGAGGAGCAAGGCTCGCCGTCCCGCGCCCACGACTCCATAAACACGACCCCGAGCGACTGGTTGACGACGTAGCCGGCGTCGACCCAGTCCTCGACCCACCGATCGAGGCGCGAATCCTTGGCGACGATCGGGTCGCACACGCCGTGCCCCGCGGGGTCCCACGCGTCCTCGAGCAGCCAGTTGGGAGGGATGCTGTACCTGCGAGCCGTGTCCCGGGTGCGTCATGGATGTGTCCTCTGCAGCCTCAGAGGGGGGGGGGGGGGCACCCGTCCGCGCGCAGCGCGGCAGCGAGGCTGCGCGCCGCCGCCGAGCGTACGCAGTCGGTGCGCAGCGCGACGACAGAGGAGAAGAGCCCCTCGACCGTGGTATTGTACCTGACAAGCCATTTGGGCGGCCGTGGCTTGCCGACGGCGAGACGAGGCTCCTCTCGACGGCGGCGATGCGCCTCCGCTTGAGCGTGACCTGCGCGAAGCGGGTGAAGGTGGAGCGAGCTCCGTGGCGACGCAGCTCGTACTCGAGGAAGTAGATGAAGAAGCGGAAGGCGCGCTGCACCGGGTCGCACAGCGCCAGTGCCACCGATGCGGATGGGTAGGCGCGCCGGAGCCGGCGGGCGAGGACGGACGCATGCCGATTCTCGAGGCCGGGGTGCTTCACAATCCAGGCGAGGCCGCTGCCGGGCGTAACGCCGGGATTGTGCCTCACCACCAGCTCGGTCGCATTTGCATCCCGCGGGTCAAACAGGACCTCGCTCTGGTTGGTCAGGCGGACGCGCGGGTGGAGGGCGAGATAGTTGGCGAGGGCATTCGTGCCACACTTGCCGAGGCCTGGAACGAGGAGAGCGGGGCCGCACAGCGAGTGCGAGCCGTTCCAGAAGAGGTCGCACGGCGGAGGTCGCATATACATGTGCATGAGCGCGGCGAAGCGCCCGCCGAGGATGATGGATGTTCCGAAAAATTCGAGCATCCAAACGCGTCATGTGGGCGCTGTCCGCTGAGCCACGTGCTCGCTCGCACCCACACCAGCGGCGGCCCTGTGTGGGAGGCGCGTGGCAATTTGTCAGCCTACTGTGCGGCGTCCACCAGCTGTCACAGCGATGGGCTCGCCCTCACTGGCCCTCAGTCACTTGTACTTGTGCTGCGGCTTGTGTGAGCGACACCTGCTCGGCGACTGCCGGCACACTGTGAGACCATGGGTGTGAGATAAAACCACGCTACCAGCTACCAGCGCTTGGTCACATCGGCCCCGAGGTCAGATCCTTCTACTTTACTCTGTTGATGACAAGACTTGTCTACTGGGCTGGGTCTTTAGGCATTGTGGGGTTGGCACTCCCATCGACCCTCATGACCTCCTGCGGTCTCTGAGATGGACACCAGTGGGTGTGGGACCACAGGCAGGATACACTCGAAGGCTGGGTAAGCAGTAGAGGTCGATACTCGACGCGTCCCACATGGTCTGTGTCGCTGTCGGCACGCTGTCGACAGGACGTCGAGCGACACCGGTGGCAGTGCCACCCAGGAGTGGTCGTTCGTCTCCCGTCATGAGAGAGCCACCATGTGATCCGTATGATGATTCCTGACAACCGCCTCAGTCAACTTTCGTCACAGTTCCCGCTCTGAGAGGAGCTGCGGGTCAGCTCGACAGCTGGAGCTGTGTCGCCGGCGTGCGGCGGCCTGCCTCCGGAGGTGCCTCTGAGGTGGACATTTTTTGGTCACCGTGAGAGAACGCGTTCGAATTTTTACTCGGGAGTTTCAACTCCACACGCGCACCGGCCAGGGCTACAATAGTGCCAGTGAGGCGGAGGCGCGAGTCGGAAGGCCGCGACCGTGACTTGGTCCCTTCGTTGTCCTACAATCGCTGTCGACCCAGCCACGTACGGGGGCTTTATACTCCCCGTACCTGGAGGTGGAGCCGAGCAGGTACGAGGTAGCAGGGGAGGGCCTGGCGCACAACCACAAGCCACAAGGGTGCCCCACAACTCCTGGTCAACTGAGGGGGTCCTTCCCCTTTATGAGATATGTGTGTCCCCCGCCCCTGCACGATAAAATACTGACGGCTTTTTATAGAAAACCGCCGCGGGACGCGCGCCGCACGAATGCGGCCTCTCGTGTCGCCCGACGCCGATCTACGACAGCGCTAGTTGGGGACTCCCACCACTAGTGACGCCTCTCGCGACCCATGCAGCACGGCAGGGCCTCTCGCCGCGCCTCGCCGCATGGCCATCACTGGGGCACTGGGCGGAGAGCACCGCCACGGCCTCCCCATCACTCGGCCGCACGCTTCTCGCCCTCCTCCTCCTTCCAGGAGAGGGCCTCGTTGATGTACTTGTACCCGAGCCCGCCCAGCGCGAGCGCGGGGGGGAGGGCGCCCACCTGCCGCCCGGCGTGTCAGTGGACATGTCAGTGGACGTGTCAGTGGCGTGTCAGTGGACATGTCAGTGGACGTGTCAGTGGACGTGTCAGTGGGCGTGTGGACGTGTCAGAGGACGAGTGTCAGAGGACGTGTCACGGGACAGGGACAGGTGCGGGGAGAGGGAGAGTGAGGGCAGCCTCGAGGGGAAGTTGCCTGCCACGGCAGCCACTCCGCGTACCCGATGCCGCGCGACATGGTGGTTGCCGTTAGCGGGATGGAGGCGAGGGCGAGCAGCTCGGCGTTGACGATCGAAGTCATTCTCGCCACGAGCCTGTCCGCAGGCTCTAGGCGTGGAAAGACGCTGCTCACGTGCACAAGGCCCGGCCACCCTCGCCTCGAGCCTGTTCACAGACACGCGAGCTCAGGGCTGTGAAGGCATGGCGGCGCCTCCTCCTCGCCAGCAGGCCTCGGGGACATCGGCGGGATGGACGCCTCTCCCGCGTCGCGCTGCCTATACCAGCAAGGCTCCGAGCAGGCTCCGAGAGCAGGCTACGAGCGAGGCGCGCCAAAGCCCGCGTCTCGCTGCCGAAGTGCGCGCTGGATGATTATGGCCGTCGGGAAGAAAGATGCGGCCCCTGCGGAGCAGTCAGCCCTCTGGAGAAAAGCGCGTGGCAGAGAGGAGAAGAGGGAAGAGGAGAGCCGAGGCGAGGAGAGGCGAGGAGAGGAGGGGAGGCGGCGCCTGCGACGGCGAGCAGCGTCAGCTTGAGCCAAAAGATGGGCTCGTGCGCGTAGAACTCCCACCCCTTGCCGAACTGCGTGGCTCGGAGGTAGCCGGTCACGACGATGACCAGGCCTGTTCCTCAAAGTAGAAGCCCGTTCATGCTGGTATGGATCACCGGGGCGAGGCTGCCCGCCACTGCAGAGCGCCGGCGACGCCGTACAAAGAGTCGGCGATGGAGAGGACGTTGTCGTCCGCCTTTCCCATGCCCTCCTAGTCTCGACATGCGCGCGGGTAAGCAGGCGGCGCACCCTCTTTCCGCCCTCGTTCACACCTTGAGAGTGAGCCGCTCCGCAGTGAGGCACACGCCGCTGAGCAGGAAGCCCGCGTAGTGCAGGTAGGCCACAACCGCGCTGGCCAGGGCGTTGGGCGCCGCCGACGCTGCGAGGAGGGGCGCTGGCAGCGAGGTCGCCGCAGCAGCAACCTCCGGCACGGAGAGGTCTGGCGAGAAGAGGAGCGGCTGCTGACTGCGAGAGTGGCGTGGGGAGAGACGCGGTGGCTTCAGCGTGGCAAACGCTTCAGATTCGCGGACGGCGAACGCCGCCATCGCTATGAGCGCGATCGAACGCATCGTGAGCTTGTGTGGTGAGCGAGTGTTCGAGCAGCTGGTGTTCGAGCGTTCTGCGAGCGAGTTACGGAGCGTCTCTTTCTTTTTTGAGCCGTTTTCCTTTCTCACACGACACCTCGCTGCAGTCGACCGCCCTGGGCCGATCCGGCTGGTCGAACCTCGCATGTTGCGGCCGTCGGCGCTGGGTGGCATGCTGCGGCCTGCACGCCATCTGGCGGTGAGCAGCCGCCACTTCGCCGCCGCTGCGTGCCGCTTCGACCATCTCGGCGGCGAGCAGCCCGCCAGCATGAAGGGCCGCCTGCCGGTGACGCTCTTCTGGGACGGTGCGAGGAAGCGTGGTCTAGGGCCATAGTGCGAGGGAGCATGGATGGGAGGACGCACTGAAACAGCGACTTCCCGTCGATACCCACGCACCGCATCCGGCGCCGCCTCCTGTGACCTCTGCCCGGTCGGCATATCAGGCGCCAAGCCGTCGGATGAGTTCCCGTCCCTGGCAGCGGAGATCAGCGGCACGCGAGGGGCGGAGCTGACGCGCTTCACGCGGCTCACTCATTCCATCCTGCACGCGATCGCGCGGCCCGAGAGCGCGGCCATGCTCGGGCTGAGCATCGCCGCCATCTACTCGGTCTGTGCCCCAAACGGGCACGCAGAGGGGGGTGGGGCCAGAGATGCCATCTCAGCCGCATCTCGGTCCGTCGTGGTAGGTTGGTCTGGTGGAGGGCAGCGTGGTGCTCAAGGCGGGCATCTGGGGCGCCGACATGCCTACGGCGGCTCACTTTCTCCTCCGGTATGCCTACGAGCAGACGATGGTCTCAGCGGTGTGGGGGATGCAGGACCCAGTCACGATAGCCACGGCGATGGGCCTCGAGCCCGCTGCGGTCCTGCGCCCGTCCATCGCCACGGGCGTGGCGCCGTCCGAGCCCGAGTGCGCGCGCGGGCTGCTCCAGGTCACCGGCCTCTGCGCCGTTCGCTCGCTGATTGCGACCACCCTCTTCCTCTCGCAAGTGCCGTGCTCTCCGCCTCGCGCACGGCCACGGCAAGCCCAGAGCGCTCTCGCCTCGAAAACAGGTGCTTCGCTCCGTCTCGCTCGGCATGCGCGCCGCAGACGACTTTCGCGAGCGAGTTGCGGCAGCTCGCCGAGACACGTCCGCGGCACGTCCGCGACGCCGCTTGCGCCGTGTCCAGGCGCGTGCGGCTGGGACGCGAGCCACTCTTCCCCGGGATCGAGCAGCGGATCATTCGGCTGTGCGGCCGGCAGTCGGACGTGACCGAGGTGTCGCTGCTGCGGTACGGGCCGCACATCGTGCCGGTCTTCGAGCGGCCGGCCGCAGTTGCGACGCTGATCCACGCCCACTCGCGTGCCCTGCGCGAGCCGGTCTACTGGCAGGTCTCCGAGGGCGGCTGTACCTCGGCTGTACCTCGGCCGTATCTCGGCTGCAACTCGGCTGCATCGCGGCTGCATTGCGGCTGCAGGTCTCCGAGGGGTCGTACTCGCTCCCTCGCTCGTGGCACGCCTTCCCGTGGAACGCGGACTTCTTCCTCACCACAACCACCGGCCGGAGGCTCCTCTACCTCGAGGCGAGACATAGCCGAGACACTTCCGAGACACTTGCGAGACACTTCCGAGGAGGCTCCTCTACCTCGAGGCGAGACATAGCCGAGACACTTCCGAGACACTTGCGAGACACTTCCGAGGAGGCTCCTCTACCTCGAGGCGAGACTAGCCGAGATCTAGCCCACGACACGTCCGCGACACGTCCGCGACACGTCCGCGACACGTCCGCGACACGTGCAGCCAGACCTGACCAGCGTCGGAGGCGAGCCAGAGGCGGAGCCTTCCGATGGAGTCGTCGGAGCTCTCATGTGCAGGCGGACCTGACCAACTCGGAGGCGAGCCTCGCCCTCTCGGCCAAGCAGGCCGACCTGACCATGGAGGACGCGTCGCAGGCTTTCCTCCGCATCCGGCGTGCCGCGAGGCTGTGGCAGCGCTCGACGCCGCAGGCCAAGCCCTTTCGCAACTTCCGCGTGGTGCTTGGCAACCCGCGCGCGCGCGAGGCGGAGCGGACGCGCACGCTGCGAGAGCGGATCGACCGGCTGCACCAGGACACCTCCTAGAGGGCACCTACAGACTGCTCAGAGCTTCTGCGCGAGAGGAGCGGTCGTCTGCACCAGGACAGTCCCTAGACGCGGTCCTATAGAGACTGCATAGTGAGAGACTGCATAGCGAGAGAGGAAAGGCTGCCCCAGGCGGACGTCCTCATCGACAGCCAGGCGCCCGTGATCGGCGAGGTCCTGCGCTGGTGCGCAGAGGTGTGCGGCAAGCCCGACTTCCAGTGCGGGGCTCGCGAGGCACGCATCGCGGCTCTGCAGCGGCAAATCGAGGGCGGCGGGCGGCCGGTGGGGGCGGCGGGCGGGGGCGGCGGCAGCGGCAGGGGCAGCAGCCTGCCGGGCAACACGAGCGTGTAGGAGTCTCGTTCGCGATCGGGCCCGCTCCATGTCTGGGCCACTTGCCATAGGCAACACGATCGTGGTGGAGAGCGATTCGCCGGAGCGTTTCAACGCGCTGGGGCGCGTATTGAAGCCCTTTGGCTACACGGTGATGGACCCGGTGGAGGCGGAGGAGCTCGAAGTCGCGGCCGTTCGGCCGAGAGACCGGGACGCTGCGCCGCTGGAGCGGCTGCCGCGGCTGGTGCACTGCATGTCGACGGCGCAGACCATCGCTTCGGTCCAGGCGCTCGTCGCGCCGCGCAAGGGCTTGCGCGGCCTGGTGGACGTGCGGCGCTGCTGCGCGCTGCTCGACCGCGCGGAGTCCGTCGACGCGCTCGAGGACGCGCACGACGAGGCGCACAGCCGGCACGCGGAGCTGGTCGAGGAGCTGGTCGAGCGGCTGCCCGCGGGCGAGAAGCCCGCGCTCAACATCGTCTGCACCGCGGTGCTGTACGACGACCTGCTGCGGCAGGTGCGGGACCTAACCCTAACCCTAACCCGAACCCGAACCCGAACCCGAACCCTAACCCTCTACGACGACCTGCTGCGGCAGGTGCGGGAGTGGGCGAGGCTGGGGCACAGCCCGGCCGAGATACAGGCGGAGCTAGACGCGCGATTCGCGCGCGTGGCGGGCGTGCTGGGAGACGTTAGCTTCGTCAAGTAGCGCCGCTGTACGATCGGGTCATTCGTTCAGCGCCACGATTCAGCGCCTTCAGCTTCACCCAGCTGCAGTCGCCCAACCCCCCCAGGGGATGCGCGTGGACGGGGAAGAGTCTCAGGCTGGCCGAGATGCATCTCTGTGCGACAGCTTGTCGAGTTTACACATGTGAGAGAGTGTGTGTGCGTGTGTGTCTTCTTCGTTGAGTCGGTTGGAAGGACGATGAGAGCCGCGGTACTTTTCGGGGGTCGGGGCCGCTAATTTCCCTCGCTAAATTCTTTTCGACAGTGTTTGTGCGCGATGCCGATGGAATTTTCCTGTTTTCGTCTTGTGAAGTATGAGCTATGACGGCTTCTGAATTCGCTGTGTGGCGACCGAGGGTGGCGACGGCTTCTGAGGAAGCCGCGTCTGTCACGGGGCGGGGGTTCCCGATGGGTGGCCGGGTGAGGGCCCGAGGGTTGCGGAAGGCGCGCGGCGGGGTCGGCGGGCTCGAAGCCGGCTTCGAGCCCGGCCCGACCGCCGCCACCGGGGGCCGCCGCGCCGTAGAGCGGCCCGCCGGTCTTCCTACCGGCGATGCACGCGGCCGCGCTTGGAGGCGCTGATTGCTCGGCCGCGCGGGGGTGGTTGACTCGCCCGCTGGGAGGGTGGTGCACGGGGTTTGCGGCGGGGCCCCCAACGTCCCCGGGGCGGCGCGCCGCGCGCGGGCAGCCCGCGCGCCGCCGCCGCCGAGGTGGTGGTGTCGGTGATCTTGGTTTCTGTCTCGGCCTCGGTCTCCATCGCTCTGAAGAGCATCTTCGCCTCGCGGTCGAGGTCGCGGGCGCGGGCCCCGAGGGTTTGCGCTCGCTCCCTATCCCGATGCATCTCGAGCGTCACCCGGAGGCACTCGATCTCCGCCCGCGCCTTCGCGAGCTCGGTGTGGTCCGCCCGCCTCACGGGCCCGTGGGACGCGCCGTCGAAGTCGACGTAGCGATCTCCCGTGTCTGAAGGGACCTTCCCTTCTGCGCCTCCTCCTCTGCAGTCCGCTGCGGAGGGCTCGCCGAGCCGCGCCGCGGCACGTGCTTGTGCACCTCGGCCAATGCCTGGGGCTTCCGTGTGTAGAGAGCACGGCCGCCGGCCGCAACTTAGGGTACCCCTAAAGGAATCGGCGGCCCAGAAGCTCTTAAAACCTGCCATGGCAGGTTTTAAGCCGTTTAAGCCGCAGGCACCCCAGGGCCCACCCTTTTAAGCCTAGGGGTACCCTAAGGGCCGCAACGCCCGTCCAGACGCCGTCGCTCTGGGCACCCGGCGTCAGGAGTGGCTGGCTCTGCAGCTACAACTGGTCTCGTTCAAGGGCACCCCTGTCGGGTACGCCGTACGTGTCGTCGCTTGGCGGTGGTACGGAGCGCCATTGCGCGCCGGGGTCTCGTGACCCGTGGCGGGGATCATAGTCCGCGCCGGGGACCTCCTCGATATCGTATGTCTCATGCATGCCCGCAGGAAGCAACGTGCGCCCCCGCGGTATGAATCTCGACGTGGCTCGCAGCGTTCGCGCTGCCATCATGGTCAGATGCTCCGCAGGACCATGTCTCCGGAGGGCCGACAAGCGCCGTGGTTGTGTAATTCCCGCCGGTGCGCTTCTCTGGGTTCCCAACGATCGGAAGCCCACGGGCGGTGCCGCGGTCCCTGTCGCTGTATCCCACCCCAGGGGTAGTCACGCCCGAGCGTCCCCTCGGGGTCCGCCTCGAGCCAGTCCGGGTTGTTAGGCCCGAAGGTTGTATAGTTCGCCGCCATCGTCGTCTCCCGACGGTGCGCTTCCCCAGGCCCTCTCTCGCGAGAAGTCGATAGGAGGAGGCGCGGCCTCTCTAGGACACGGCCGCTGCTCTCTCCTCTGCGTGGAGGAATAGTCTCCACCCACGAACCCGACTCGGGCAAGCTCGCTGTATGGGTAATTTCGCTCATAGTCACGGGCCCACGCGGCACACGCGCGGGCCGGCTCGGGCTGCAGGGCGCTCTCCCACAACCACGCTGCACCCGACTCTGGGACCAACGACAGAGGTGTAACGACGTTCAGCCCGCCGACAACAATTCGACTCCTGGACTCGGTATCTAAACGCGGCGAAGGTTAATCTCGAGTCCCCTTCTCAACCCTTCGCGGGTTTTGGGGTGCAGTCACCTTCCCCCGCGACACCGTCGCCCACGCGCTTCTGAGGTACTAACAGCAACAGCGGGAGCCAGCGCAGCGCCAACTCGAGCCCTCTCCCCTGCCGCGCCGAGAGCTCCTCACAGCTCTGCCTTGCTGTGGTCATTGACAACGCGCGGCGGCATCCCAACCATGCCCACGAGATTGTTGTAGAGCTGGCAGCCGAGCGGCCACTCGAGGGCCTCGCCGCCGACCGACGACGCGTAGGTGACCGTATCCGTGTCGGGGTCGATGCCATAGGCGTCCAGCATCGCGGGGATGTCTGCGGGAGGGCGCCGTGTATCAGCGGGCGCTGTGTGCGGGCGGCGCAACGACACCGGATTTGCAACTGGAAAGGAGCGGCGCACATGCGGATGCGAAGCAGTAGTTCTTGGAGTACTTTTTCGAGTCGTTGCGATACTTGGTGACGCCGATTGCGGACCACTCCGTGCTGCAGAAGTCGCTCCCGGCCGAGACGATCTGATATGTCTTCACGTATGTTCCCTTGCCGACGGCAAGGCCGAGTCCCTGTCAACCGGGGCGTGGGTGGGGAGCTGGTGGGGAGGCGGGAGGGGGCGGGGCGGGCGCCGGGGGAGCTAGGCTGGGCACGGCGTTGGCAGAACGCCTGGGCCGTGTAGAAGAAGGCGCTGCCAGCGAAGAACGTCTTGTTGCCAACCTTGGGCTGGTAGCGGCCCGCGACTGCGCACGGCTCCTGAAGGCACTGATAGTTCTTGTGCATGATGCCTCGCCGTCCGGGCGGTCCTGCGCGTCCAGATCTCGGCGCCCGACGAAGGTGCCAATATTAAATCGTCGGCGAACCCTAACACTTTTAGAGTGTGGCGTAGTTGGTCGTCGCCTCCCGTCCCGGGAATTTCCACTCCCTGGAGGGTGTCGGTTGTGCTGATGAGGGAGAGAAAGCTCTGTATCACCAAGAGGTGCAGAATGGGGGATAGCGGGCCTCCTTGTGACACTCCGTTTGTCGGTCTGAACGCCCCGCCAATGTGCGAGTTGACCTTGACTTTGTACTCGCTGTTCTCGTACAGGATTTCTACCATTCGCCTGAAGTCCTCGTGGATACCCATCGATTGCGTCACCTGGTGCATAAAGTCCCATTGCACTCGCGGGTACGCATTGTCCTGATCGCAAAAGAGTAGAAAGCCCCCCTCCATGAGCTCATCCGCCCATGCGATGTAATCTTGCACGAGCTGTGTGTTCTCGATGCTGGGCGGCCTGAAGGCTGCGGCCGCAGGCCGCGTACGGGTCACCCAGCCGCCTCGATGACGCCGCGGCACTCCTCGTAGTCTCCGGTGCCGACGAACATCACGTCGCGCTTTGGGCCGCTGCAGGTCGAGCTCGAGCCCAGCGCTATGCCCTCGCACACTTGCATGCTCTTATTGTAGCCGGGGTTGAAGCAGGGGTTAGCCACCTCGTCAACAGCGGAGCTCTGGTTGTACAAGTACTGTGCGACGCGCAGCTGGCCCTGGTCCTGGCCGCTGAGCATGTACGAGATGGAGTACACGTAGCTGGTGCGCGGCTGGGTTGAGTACTCAGAATGCATCACCGCAACGCCATTCTCCGTGATGACTCCGTCCTCCGGCTCGAAGGCAATCTGTGCGGGGCCGGGCAAGCTCACACATGTTGCCGGGAAATTTAAGGGAGGTGCGACGAACGGGCGCTCGGAGGGGGGGGGGGGGGGGGGGCGTGTGCCTGAGTCGACGCCCCGCCCAGATCCATCCAACCGTAGGTCTGAGTGCTTGGCAGACCGTTGACCGACTGGACCGCCAGCCAGCCGAAAATGCCCTCGTAGTCGCCCGCAAGCGTGAAGGCGTCTTCCGCCTTAAAGTCAAAATCGGTCGTGCTGGCGGCCGCCGCGAGGTCCTTCCAAATCGCCGCCTGTGTTGTTAGGCACGCGTGATTACATTATTAGCTAACGGGCTGGGGTATAAAGTGCGGCTTAGGGTATAAGTGCGGCCTGTTTTGTCGAGTCGAGCAGCCGCATGCCCGCAGTGGCCTGCATGCGGAGTTTGGTCGCTGCCCGCAATGTCTCTGGAACTTGGTCCGTAGCCTGATCTAAGAGAGGCTGGATGTACTGGTCGATGGTGAGGTTGCATGCGGTGTTGGTCGGGCAGGCGGGGTGGGTGGTGTTGACCAAAAGCTGGTCGCAAACGCCGTCATGGTTGCTGTCACCGCTCTCATCGCAGCCTTGCCCGACAGCGAAGTCACTGATGCCCGGTGCGACTTTGATGCTGCCGTTTGGCGCCTCCACCTCCTCCAGTTGGTCCGGGGCAGAACTGTCCCACGTGAAGTAGTGGGCACGAGTGCCGCTTGAGCCGCAGTCGAAGACGATCCCCATTCGGACGCCCGATTCGGACGCGCCTTTTTCTGGGATCGTGCTTGCGAAGGCAGCGGCGCCAGGGAGGAACAGCATGAGTCTGGCCCATCAGCAACACGTGATCGCGTCGACGTACCAGCAGGGCCCAGGCAGAATGGCGCGGATTCCCCTTGGATTTGCGGGCACAGCGAAAAGAATTTTATCCACACTGCCTCGAAAAAAATTTACGACAAGCCCGTCGCAGGACACGATTCACGCGACAGGCGAGGCGCGGGCGACGGCTTCCTCAGAAGCCGTCACCCGCACCACAGGAGCAGTCACACCACCACTCCCACCCACTCCGGCGCCCACCCACTCCCCACCCCGACATCCCCACCCCACCCCGACCCGAGCAACCCCGCCCCAACCCGACCCGACCCGATCCACCCCGCCCCACCCCGCCCCGCCCCCCCCACCGGACAACCCCGTGAGCTTCCCTCGGCTCCGCCCCCCGCCCAACCCTCCCCCGCGCATGCGCCTGCCGCCCGCGCCGCCTCCCCCACGCGCGCCCACGACGCCGCAGCCGCCCCGCACAGCGAAAAGAATTTTACAACAAAACTCCCTCGCACGACACTGGGCACGGGACTGGCGCGCACTGGCACTAACACAGGTACACCGTATAAGGGGAGAAACGGGACTGGCGCGAACACTGGGGGGTCCCTCTTGCATGGGGGCTGAAGATACGTGCCACTCCTTCCGGGAGACCGGCCCTTGGATCCTCCTCACCGTTACTAGTGCTGGCTGCCCATTTGTGCAGCTAGGTGTCCCACTAGCCACCACGGATGTCTGCCGTGCAAAGCCAGGGGGCTGCGAGGCCTGTTCTCGCGGATTAAGTAGTTAGCGTCGGCTGATGGGTGCTTGTCGCGTGTGCGCGTATGTGCCTGGGTACTGGGGGGGGCGCGGGTGGTGTGTCGCCCCCCTCCTCTCTTGCGTTAATGAATTGGACAGGATGCGATCCGAGAAGCCGAGAGGGATCAAGAGGCCGCGGTGGAGGGCGAGAAGGCGGTCCTGGCGGAACTTTAGGGCAATCGGTCTGTCGCTCGCAACCCGACCGGATATCAAAAGCCAAGTTGTGTTCGGACAACGGGCCCGCCGACGCCACTCGCCTCTTCACACAGCAGGCGTATGCCATCATCGCCTGCCTCCCCGACGGTGTCGGTCCTGGTGCAATGTCGTTGACGAGTATCCCCCCCCCCCCCCACCGGAACACCTGCCCAAGGAGGTCTGTCGAGCCAACCAGTCGTCTAGCCAGGCCCCGTACTTCCCGTGCACTTTAGAGCAGGGGATCGGGCGAATGAGGAAGCGACGCGGCTGATGGACAGCTTACGACCTAGCGGAGCGCGAGGGGGAGGAGAGGCGAGGCCAGCGGCGAGCCCGGGCCTTGGCCCCCTCCCTCCGCGGGGGGGGGCAAGGGCTAGATCCCCCCCCGAAGTGCGGTGGGCGATCGGCGCGTGGAGCCGCGACGGGAACGGCCGCAGGACCGAGGGGCCGTCCCCGAGGTTCCACACCAGGCGTTGCGGCCGCCAGTACCGCCATCGTACCCGCTCCCCCCACCACCGCCTCCGCCCCCATCGCTGGAGTGGTTGCAGGGTCATGGGGCCGCCACTGAGGCTCCATACCAGGCGATGCGACCAGCAGTACCGCCACCGTACCCCCCCCCCCCCCCGCCGCCGCCTCCACCCCCGCCGCCGGCGTGGCCGCCACCGCTCGGACCCACACGAACTTTGGGGAACCCGGAGCCGCCCCGTCGGAGGCTGGGCTACCCGAAGGAGGGGAGGTACCGCGAGGCGACAGCGGGTCTGTCGGCGAGCCGGAAGGCCAAGACCGGAGGACCCCGAGTGCGACCTGGAGTCAATTGTCGGAGGGGTGGTGCGAGTCGAGCTGACTCGGCCTCTTCGAGTGGGGAGTCGGGACGTACGAGCCCACCGGGGGTAGACCCGTCGCGGCGGCGGCTGGACCGCCGTGATCTACGACTAGGAGGGCCACGCCTCCCCGAGCTTGAGGAGGGGCCGGCGGAGGGGGGGGGCGAGCCGAGAACGATAGAAAGGCCGCGGGTGCGGGCGCGACTCGTCGACCGAGGAGAGCCGGCCCGACCCCCCGGGAGGCGACACGACCCAATGCCGCCGCCTTTGCCCGTGGTCTCGTGTGTGGGGGAGGCTCAGCAGCCCACCACAGGGAGGTTTCGTCAGTCTCGGCGTCGCATCTGCCGCGCCGAGATTCGACGGACCGAAGGGGTAGAGGCTAGCGCTCTCTGCCGAGAGAAGCGCAATACTCAAGACAATGATTACTACATCATGCACGACCTCGAGCGTGCAACGCCGCACAGTGCTCAGGGTTCGAGCAGGTGCAGGCGAGTGGAGGGGCCCCTGGCAGAGTGGCATCACCTTGCACTTGGATCAGGGATCACTTCCCTTCCCTTTTGGGGGGCTGCGAAGGGGAAGGCAACAGGATTCGACCTTTTTACGGGGTAAGGTATGGTGAAGTCCCGGCCCTGGCGCCGCGACCATACCCCCCCACCCGCACAGGACGTCGCCTCTGGCCAGCAGGACCATACCCCCCCACCCCCCACCCCACCACACGAGCGTACAGTAACCGTCGTGTTAGGCCGTCCGGTCGTGCGGCACGGTTCGCGCGATGCAGTCTGCGCGAGGTGACCCGCCGGCAATTGTGTTCACCCCTCAGGGCGTGTCCGCAAAGGCCGCCAGGGCCTTGCGTGCCGGCGCAGGCGCGGGCGCAGGCGCGTGGCTGTTCTTCTTTCTACCTACCTACCTATAGCGATTGACCATACCCCCCCACACCCGTCGAGCAGGCCGCCTCCGGCGGCCAGGACCATACCCCCCCCCCTTTTGTCCGAACCATACCTTACCCCGTAAAAAGGTCGAATCCAGATCCCTGTGAAAAAGTCAGCCTGGTAACTTACGATGCCTACTGCCTTGAGATCCATCCTCTCGCTCCTCCTGGTCGCGCCCTCCGCCGGCTTCCGATGCGCACCGGCAGCTATCCGCACTGGCTATCCTGCAGCAGCCCGCCAGCCTCTGCCGCCCGCCATGGAGTTTGGAAAGGGCTTCGGCTCGTACTACAGCGGCTGGATCGACTTCGTAAAGGAGTACCCGCAGGAGGACCGCAATGCCTACCCGGCCCTCTTCGAGCTGCCAAAGGACTGCTACGAGGTGAAGCTCGACAAGCCGCTGGGCATTGCTTTTGAGGAGGGGAGCGACGGCGGTGTCGTTGTACAGTACCTCGTCGAGGGCGGCAACGCGGAGCAGAGCGGCGTCATCAGCGCCGGAGACGCGCTCCTCGCGACCACGGCCTGCATGGGTCGCGACGGCACTTTCGAGCGGAAGGTGATACCGTCCCGCTTCCTCGACTTCGACACCATCATGGGTGAGGCCGCCGCGCGGGGGACGGCGGGCCGTGTGGCAGGCGCGGCTCTCATGCCATGCCTATGGAGCAGGTGCGATCGGCTCCAACGAGCCAAAATTCAGCAAGACGAGGACCAACGACGTGATCCTGCAGTTTGCACGGCCCGGCGCGCAGACCCGCCTCGCCCCGCGCGCTTGCGGCCCTCGGCGATCAGACGACCCTGCACCGTGCCAGGCGCGCCGATGGAGAACGAGGGCGACCCGTACGACGGCGGCTCGCGCGGCGTCAAGGACTACCTCAAGTCCCTCGAGTTCCCAAAGGACTCGCCGTGGCTCAAGCGTTGACACGGACGGGACCGCACTACTTCCTCGACATGCTCTGTCTTCGAAGCGCCGCGTACTCGCGTACTCGTCAGCTGTGTAGAGGCTAGCTCTCAGCCACAAGCCGCATGTAACATGACAGGGAAACTGAATGCGCTTGTTTACAGTATACCGTCGCTCTCGGTGGGGGGTCCCGCTCCAGAAGTTCACGCAGAAGTTGCCGTAGAGTAACTTGAACGTATCTTGATAAAGAGGAGCCGCGTAAAAGGCATGTTGTGCGAGTATATGGGACAAAAGCGTCGAAAATGTCCCAAAAAGCGTGTCTCGAGTTTGTTGCAGCTCCGCAGCCTGCGCGCGCTGCCGGGACGCACCACTTGCTGGATCTGTGCACTCCCTGGGTCCCAGGGAGTGCACAGATCCAACAGGAGTGAGTAGGCTCGACGCCGTACTCGAGATGGAGCTGCAGAAAGTACGCCGCCGAGCGTGCCACCGACGGCGTCCCGGCGGCGGTGATGGAGTGTGAGACCTGAGGCTGCGGAGGTGACGCCTGAGGTACCGGCCCGTGCACAGCGACTCAGCCGGCGACCGCCACGGGCTCAGACGAGACTTGTCGACTCGTTCCGGCTCAGCTTCACCGTGGTCATCGGGCGTCTGTCGACGTCAGGACCACCCATACAGCTCGCGGGTTTGAGGTCGCAAGAGCCAAGATGGTGGCGTTTGGACATCCCAACCATCACACAAGACAGCCTGTAGGTGATGGCGGGACGGCGCAGTGTTTGTGGCACTCAGCAGTAGGCACCCGCGGCACGGCCCCGCTGTCGGCTCTCGCGGGCTGCGGAACCGGCCCCAGAGGGAGCCGGTCCGGGCGAGTGTGGCAGCTCCTGCGCTAGTATGGGCACCCTCTATCATAGCACTACTGATCCTGGTCATTAGAGCTGCCAGGGATAGCGTCAGGAGCCGGTAGGAGTCAAAACCTCTCATATTTGAGACATCGTGTCCCATATACTCGCACAACGAGCCAAAAAGCCGTTGTCCGCTGCTCTCACGCTACCCCCGTGAGGATTTTCTTTTCACCCCCGAGCCGTTGGGCCGTTCTGCGGGCGGGAGCCCCGGCGGTCCGCGGGCACTGACCCGACTGTCAGGTGCGGAGGGGGAGGCGCTGTCGCGCCGCAGTCGGGCAGTCGGGGTGTCGCTTTTCGTTTTACTGTCAAACCCCGGTGCTCAGCGGATGGGCCCCGCGCCGTGCGCGTCTCTCGTCGACTCTCGACTCTCGTCCATTCATTAAATTCGCTGAAAGCTCCCCCAGGACATGGCTCATGGCCCGCACACATCAACCCCAGAGCACGCGCACCGCGGTCGAGCCCGCGCCTCGGCTCGCCGCTGCCCGTCACAACACCTCCAAGTCTATGTATTTGAACTCTGGGTACGCCGTGCGCACGATGTGCTCCAGCCGGTCTACCTGCGGCGAGGAGAGCGGCGAAATCACTCTGCGTGCCCGTGTCTGCGGTGTGTGGGGCGAGGCCGAAGGAAGGTCCCGCGGCTGCTGCTTGTGGGCACGTCGCGTGAGGGCGGCCGGCGCTGCCGCCTCGATGGAGAGAGTCGCGAGGAGGAAGACGGCGGACCGCTCGAAGAGTCGCTTCGCGTCCTCCTCCGTCTCGACCGCGCGGCACGTCTTGTGCACCTCGCGCAGGTTGTTGTGCGCGGCGAGGTACTTGTCCGAGAGCAGCTGCGGGTTGAAGTGGATCTCGGCCTTGAAGCGCGCGCTCTGCGGCCCCACCAGCACCGACTTGACGTCCTGCACCGTCAGGACCATCTCGTCCGCCTACAGAGTGTCTCGGGGGGGCGTCCCGGACGTGTCCCGGACGTGTCGGCGTCCTCTCGCGGCGCCTCGAGCGTGCGGACGACGTCGCGGGTGCGGCGCGGCACCGACTGGCCAAGGAAGGTGCGGTTCCTGTGCAGGAAGGGTCGGGGGAGGGTCGGGGGAAGGCGCACGAGCCGCCGCCCTGCCGAGGAGGTCTGGCTCCGGTTGATGATGAAGATGGCGACGGCGCCCATCAATCCCCCGACGGCGATCGAGCCGGCGGCGTCGTAGACCGGGTTGCCTGCTCACAGCTGGAGGGGTGGAGAGGCGCCGCTCCACACCCACTCCTCGCGGCGCCGCAGGAGCAGGGCGGCCAGTCACGTGCGTGAGGCCGACGCCTGCAGGAAGGCTCCGAGAAGGCTCAGGGAAGGCTCGGGCGAGTGGCAGTCACAAGCGAGACGCCGACGCCCGCAGCGGCGATGCCGACCCCGACGACAGCCACCGAGTCCTCGAGCAGGACGGCGGGGTTGAGCGGGTCGGTACCTGCTCACGGCTGCGGCCGTGACGACGCCTCGAGCCGCCAGAGCGGGGTACGAGCGGGCGCCTCTGCTGAGGTACTGCAGCGGCGTCATCTCCGCCTTGCGCGCCTCGACCTGCGAACCCCATCGCAGCGCCCGTGAAGGGGCGCTCGCCTCGCGGCCGGCGGCTGTGTATGTGCTGGCGGCGCGGAGACACGCGCCGGCAGCATCTCGTGCCACGCGACGGAGAGAGTGCAGTCTCGTGCAATCTCGTGCAATCTCGGGTGATCACGCCTGCATCTCGTGCCATGCGACGGAGAGGGTGCAGTCTCGTGCAATCTCGTGCAATCTCGGGTGATCACGCCTGCATCTCGTGCCACGCGACGGAGAGAGTGTACCCCTCGAGCACGCCCGCCTGGGAGGGACGTGTCGGGGACACGTCATGGCCAAGCCACGCGACGGCGCGACCCCCATCGAGCACGGCCCGCCGCGAGGAGCACGCCGAGCGCCGTCGGCAGAGAGTCGATCTCGTGCGGCGCGAGCAAGCACGAGACGCCGTGGTACACCTGCGCCGCGCTGCCGGCGGTGAGCGAGAGGACGGAGAGGCGTGTCGGCATAGAGACGCCCGTGCTGCACCTAGACACTTCCTCGACACTTCGTAGACACTTCCTAGAGAGTCGGCAGAGAGACGCCCGTGCTGCACCTAGACACTTCCTCGACACTTCGTAGACACTTCCTAGAGAGTCGGCAGAGAGACGCCCGTGCTGCACCTAGACACTTCCTCGACACTTCGTAGACACTTCCTAGAGAGTCGGCAGAGAGACGCCCGTGCTGCACCGACGCGCCCGCGCCGAGAATGAAGGTCGAAACGCCTAGACGGTGGTCCGGAGCAGGCTGGGAGGAAGCTCCAGCTGCAGCGCAGGCGACGCGATGTCGACGCCGGAGATCATTGCCCAGACGTAGACCTCGAAGCCATACCCGTACGGCCGCTGCTCGTCTGCGACGCGGAGCGACTGCTGCAGCCCGACGGCGAGGAGGACCTGCAGACATGCCCCGGACAGAGTGAGCCGAGATTGAGCATCGACTGCAGCGCGGGTGCGAGGAGGTCGCCTGGTTGCCGAGGTCAGCGATCGAGTGGATCGACTCGGAGAGCAGCGACGCAGAGCCCGTGCAGATCCAGCCCGCGAACTTGATGCCCGCGACGCCAGAGTTGCCGACGATCGCGGCGAAGACGGCGCGCGACCCGACGTTGATGTGGCCTGCAGGGGTCCGGGCGGGCTCCGAGAAGGCTCCGAGAAGAAGAGCGCGATCGTGCGTCGGTGTGCGCCCGCTCGCTGCCGGACGGGCCGCAGCAGCATCAGCACCGGCGGCTGCCTCCTCGCCAATCGCCTGCAGGGCCCGGCACGCTGAGGGTCGGGACACGGCCAGCAGCTACGCCACCTGCCCCGCTTGGCTAGGCTGCAACTCGGCTTCCTCTCGGCTTCCTCTCGGTTGCACCTCGGCTACACCTCGGCTACACCTCGGCTACGCCTCGCGCCTGTCCCGCTTTGCGCGCCGCTCCTGCAGCGCCGCCTCGAGGAGCTGCGCGGAGCCCCACTTGCGCAGGGCGGCGTCCTGCGCGCCGAAGACCCGAGATCGCCGAGATCGCCGAGATCGCCGAGATCGCCGAGTAGCCGATGCGCCGCCGAGGTGCGGCCGAGGTGCGGCCGGAGTGCGGTCAGGGCGCAGAAGTGCGGGCGAGGTGCAGCCGAGGCGCGGCCGCGGTGCGGCGGAGGGCGACAGCCTGCACGTCAAAGACGACGTAGAAGCGCGTGTGGCGCGGCGCGCCGTACACGTTGTACTTTGCGACGAAAGGCAGCCCAGCGAGGTCTCGCTTGCGCAGGTTGTACTGCTCGTACGCCTGCGAGAAGAGAGCTCTGCTCACCACTGGGACTGCCGTACGGGCTCGCTGCGCCTGGAGGGGGGCTTGGAGACGGGATGCGTCGAGGAGCGAGGGGGAGAGGGTACCTCGTGCGACGAGAGCGTCTTCCACTGCTTCGAGTGCCCAAACTCCTCCATGCGCCGCTCCTTGCCCTTCTCCCACCGCTGCATCGAGCTCACGTACGTCTGCGCCCAGCCCGACTCCCACCGCCCCGTCGCAGACGCGCCGGACCCCTCCCAACGTGGAGGAGAGCGCAAAGGCCCCACCCTCGGCCCTCGAAGCTGCACGTCCGGCCCTGGCATCACCGTCGGCAGCCGCTTCGCGGTGCTCGCAAGCGTGCGCGCTGCTGCCTGCAGCGGACGGCTGCTGCTCCGTCTGCATGAAAGTCTCCGACGCCACATCCAGCCCGATGACAGCCCGGCGGCGGCAGCCTTCGATCGCCGAGAAGAATTTTACAAAGCGCCTCTCTCCCAGCACACTGGCACGACAAGGGCGCGGACTGGCGCGGACTGGCACACACACCGGCTCACCACCGGAGCCGCCTAAGCGACTCCGTTAAGAACGGCAATGCACTCCGCACCACCATGCACAATGCCGCTCTCCCCGCACGCTAGCTCGTTCACCATCTGCCACGCCACTGCGGTGTGGAGGAAGAATGGCACTTTTTCGATGCTGGTAGCCCCCCCAAAACAGGCGCGCGCAGCGCGCCCAGGGGCGCCGCAGGCGCCCCAAGCGGCGCGGAGCGCCGCCGCAGGCGGAGGACAGCAGGTGCGCGCAATTAAACGCCATTTTCGGTTCCGCGGTTTTGCCACTAACATTGAAATCCGGTACAAAACGACTTGAGCCTTCCTTCCTCGTCCAGCGCCACTATATGGAGCCGAAACTCCCCTCCGAGCAGCCTCTCGCGTCTCGGCCTCTGGGCTCATGTCCAGGATGCATTTCTGGTGGCGATTCATAACTTGGAGCACTTGGAGTGCAGTCATTAACCTCACATCCAGGGCCGGGGAGCTGAGAAGCGCACCCAGCGGGCCGGATGATCGGTATCGGGTTACGGGCTAGAGAGCCCTAGCCCCGGGGGTGCGCGTTCGCAGGGAAAGGGCCGTAAAGTAAACACAGGTCTCCGAGGGTTAGCCCCGCGTACCGGGTTTCCCCTTAACTGCAGGAGACGCCCCCTCTACTCGGAGCTAATGAACACCACCCTGCACGCCCCACACCACCACTCTACACTCACTTGCGTAGACGTTTGAGTAGACCCCCCCGCCTGAGGACTCACCCCTCGCCTTCCCAGGGTCCCGACCCTCCTTGAAGCTTGATTCGCTCTCTTGCTCGTCTCCCGAGCGTTATGGCTTATGCGACGACCGGTATGTTTCCCTCGTGCTTTCTCCGCTGCCGCCCTTCGTCTCCGCCAGCTTCTC
This sequence comes from Emiliania huxleyi CCMP1516, assembly GCF_000372725.1. NCBI lineage: Eukaryota > Haptophyta > Isochrysidales > Noelaerhabdaceae > Emiliania > Emiliania huxleyi. Next base: position 38,587 of record NW_005199363.1, on the reverse strand, counting down.
CCGGCTCCACCGCTTCCGAGGGCGTCGACGGCCCGGCCGAGGCTGCAGGCAGGGCCGAGGTCTCCCCGGGCGAATGCGGCCGCAATGGATCCTGAGCCGCGGCTGACTGCGATCGCCCCAGCCGACCCGCTGTGAACCTCGCGGGGGCTCGGGTCTTGCGGACCTAGGGTTAGCTCACGCTGCTCCTCCCTGGGTCTCTTCCCACAGGAGCAGCTGTGAAGCGGCTGCGGCAATAGCAGACAGAGGCGCGAGTAATGTCTTTCTTCGGCTTCGGCACCCCCTCCAAGCCCCCGGCTGCGCCGTCGGCCACCCCGGGCACGCCAGCGGCCCCGCCCGCTGCCGAGCGCGACTTGGGCGACCTCGCCCAGATACTCGGCGACGACGCCGCGCTGCAAGAGGCGGCGTCGGCAGTGGCGGCGCAGCCGGCGGCGATCAGCGCGAGCGTGCTCGCTGCGGAGCAACTGGCACTGGTAACGCGCCTGCAGGCGCTCTCCCACCGCCGCCTCATCCGGCAGCACGCCCGCGCTGCAGCCGCAAGCTTCGGCGGTGCGAGCAGCTCTGGCAGAGACGGTGGGCCTGAGGCCGCCCTCGATGCGTGCCACGTCCGCGGTAGGTGCGGTGGAGGAGATGGCCGGGCGGCGCGATGCGGGCCACCTCCCGCGCACAGTGGCGGCGCTGTGGCCATCGTACATGCGGCACGAGCAGAGCAACGACGAAGGCCAGGCGCCGCCTCGCGCCTCTCATCCCGCCTCACACCTCTCACCCCTGCTCACCTCCTCCCTCCTGCGCTGGCCACGCCTCGGCTGACACGCTGGACTCTCGCTCCCCATTCGCCCCTCCCCGCGCCCTCAGGAGCTCTGGCTCTCCAAGCTCTACCTGCACGCCGTCGCCGCCGCCGACCCCGCGCCGCCGCCGGCCGCCGGAGACGCCTCACCTTCCACAGGTGCATCTCCCGCCGACGGCGTCGTCGAGGAGGGCGGCGGCGGCGGCGTGGAGCGAGTGCGCGCCACCCTCGCCGGCGCAGGTCTCGCGCTCTACCCGGCCCCTCCAGTCGGCGTCATCCATCAACCAACCGACCGACAGACTCGACCGAGAGGCACGCTCTCCGCCTGCGCAGGTCTTGCGCTCAAGGCTCTCCCTCCGTCGGCGCTGCCAGGCGGCGGCCCCGCTGCGCGTCCGCTCCCCACGGCGCCTCCCTTGCACCTCCCCCGGGGATGTTTCTGCAGGCGCCGCCTCGCTGTACGTCCGCTTCTCCCTCGCCCGTGACCCGGAACGAGGCACGGCCGACCTCGAGCTCCAGCTGCAGCAGATCGCGCCGGTCAGCCGCGCCTCTCGCTGCGCTGGTCGGTCGGTAGCCAGTACACGAGTCGAGCATCAACACCAGGTGAGTCGCCTCTCGCTGCGCTGGTCCGTCGAGGACGTCGAGCTCAGGCCCGCCCCTCCCCCCCTTGGGTGCAAACGGCCACACGCCGGACATGGCCCAGACTCCTCCTGCACCTCTCCTAGGCCCCGCGACTCCGGGTCGCCGCCGTGGACGGTGCTCGACGACTCGCTCCGCGCGAAGCTCGACGAGGTGCAAGAGCTGCTCGGCTTGCCCCCACCGGTCTGGGGCCCCGCCGCCGTGCTCGGCTTGCTGCTGTCGGCATGCGCCGGCCTGCCCGGCTGCGATCCGGCAAAGTCGATCGCGGCTTCGCTGCGCGCGGCGCACCGCGAGGAGGTGCTGGCAGCCGCCTGAGAAGCGGGGAGGTGGAGTATCACGAGGGAGAGCGGAGTCTGCTGCCACTGGCGCGGCGCCCGCGGCGTCGGAGGCATGAATTGAGGTGCGGCCGGGACCGAACGCTGCATGGGGGCAGTTTGGGAGAGATCCGGTCGGTCCCGGCTCGTTTCAGGCTACATTTCTCTCCTACGCTAGACGCGAGCGGAAGACCGCGCCCACACTGCCAATGTACGTGTCGTGTAACGTGTGGGCACGAGGAGAGACCGGGCCGCCCGCCACCGGCACCGCCAGGCCGCTCGCCCTCGGTCGCTCGCCCTCGTGCCGCTCGAGCTTTTCAGCACGGCTAGCTCAACACATATCACCGTTGAGGTCCGCCGCGCGCCCCACCTGTGAGCGTGCCACCCACACAGGACAGCAACACGGGCTTGGATTCTCACACAATGGACAATCAACAAGTCAACATGAACGTCGAGATGGCATCATCTCACGACACCAGTAACCTCTCCGCTCTGCGCGGCGCGCGAGGCCGGGTCGAGGCGAGGTGCGCGGGCCCGCGGCACCACTGCACTCTTCCTCGTACGGTATCTCACACATGGCATCTTGCCAGTAGAGTTCTCACCTCTCTACTCGGACGGAAAGCGCTGCATGCAGCGCAGAGAATGGCAACTCGACAAATGACGGGCATGAGCCATGACGTATGGCTGCGCGCGCACGGGAGCAACGCCATGCGGCCGCTACAAGGAAACTCATCTTCCCTCAAACGGTTGCGAACTTGCCACGTCGCGACTTCTGCGGGCTGGAGGACTGCGAGTCCACGTTCGGCAGCACGAGGGCCGGGTCGTCGTCGCCCAGCGGCTCAAAGGGGCAGCCCCAATCCTCGCGAGGGAGCGTGGCGCTTAGGCCGGTCGAATACGTCCTTGCGCGCAGCTCCGCCGCGCGCATGATCTCCGGCGGCAGCTCACGCCCTGCACAAGGTAAACTCCCAGTTCCGCAGATTGGTAGCGGCGGCGGGGGAAAGGCTGCAACCAGCCCTTCCCAGCCCAAAACCTTGGCTTCCAGCCTCCCCAAACCCAACCGTTCAGCTGTTGGGTCAAGGGGCGCAGAACCCCCCAAAGTCAACCGTTCAGTAGTTCGACCACAAGGGGGAAATTTTTCCCAAGTCGACCCTTCAGAGGTCGCGTCGGAAAAGGGCAAAGTTGAGCTCTCAGCGGTTGCACCAGAGGTTGCAAACGGCAAAGTTGAGCACTCAGCGGTTGGTGTTCTGTGTGGCTTGAGTAACGATCAAAGTTCTAAAACCGCCCGGAGGTGCTGTCACTCCGTAGAACGAACTAAGTAAACCTCACCGAGGTCGCCACTCAACCTCCCGGAGGTCATGGCAGAGCGTCGGGCGCCATGCGCCCGCTCGCCAGGGCCCGGCCCGGGGAGTGGCAGTCGCTCTTCTTGCGACCTGCGTCAAAGGCTGCAGAACACGCTGCATATCGCCGGTTCACGGGCCCAAGGCGATGGTTCACGCCTCGGGTCCGGCGGCAGCTCACGCCCTGCACAAGGTAAACTCCCAGTTCCGCAGGATTCCGCATGGTACGGGACCCCTCGATCGTCTCGTCTCGCCCTCCCTCACCCTGGTGTGTTCATTGGGGGGGGTCATAACAAACACGGTACAGGATCGAGGCGCACGCTGCCAAAGCAGCCCCGCTCTTATTTTCAAAACAAAAACAACTCTCTCTCTATTTTGGTTTGCATGCACATGCACATGCACATGTCATGTTGTTGTATTGCCCGACGAGCGACGTGCGACGAGGCTTTGCCTTTGGGGTAGAGCCGTAGGCGCGAAGGGTGGCAAGTTGCCAGTTCGTGCAGCTGGTGCGGACTCCGTGCTGAGCTCGTGTCCCGTGTGTGCTTCTTTTTTGCTTGCTAATACTCGAACTTTTTTCTACTTATACCCATCTCACTAGTCATGGTTTTATTTCAGTGCGGTTCGCAACTCTGCGCTCCCCCGCGGGTTTCGGGGTGCACGCTCCGCTCGCCCCTCGCCCCCACCCCCACCCGCGACCACGCTCAGCGGCCGAACCCGAGGCGCGGCGGGGCGCGGGAGAGGGAAGGATCAGTACATTGCGGCGAGTTTGGACTCCTCGGAGGCGGCGGTGCGGAGGTGGCTGAGGTTATTACTGATTGAGTTTGCGACGTTGAGCAGGTCGGCGTGCATCTGCAGCGTCGTCTTGCCCAAGTCGTGCAGCATGTTCGCCTCAAGGGTGCCGCGGAAGCGCTGCCAGGTGCGCTCGTCGGTGCACTTGGTGCGCTGGACCGCGTACTCCTTCTCGTAGCCCAGCATCCGGTGCAGCGCCTACGGCGCACGCGTCGGGACGCGTCCCGGACGGCGTCGCCCCAGCCTCCCCTTGTTTACCGCCCCAGCCTCGCTGCAGCCGGCGGAGAGGCCGTGGATGTGCGCGTACACGCCGTCCTGCACTTCGCCCGACACCCCGACGTTGCCTCCGCTCGCCAGCGGGGGCGTGTAAGTGTTTAGCCAGCTCTCCAGCTTGACGCCTGCAGGCGAGGCGGCGCGGGCGCGGGATCGGATCGAGGAGGGTCGGCGCGGGCGGGGGAAGGTGCGGCGCGGCCCACCCATCCGGAAGACCGCCATTAGCTGCTTCTGCAGGTCGGCCACAAAGCCGTCGTCGAGCGCCTCCTGGTACGAAGCGAAGGCAGAGACGCGGGCGTCGAGCGCTGCTGCCGCAGTCGCGTGGGCGATGAGATCGCCGTCGAGGATTTCCTGAGGAACGGTGGGCAGCGAGGCACGCTCGCCCGGGGTGCGGAGGAGGGGCTCGGAGGTGCTGACGGCGGCACGCCTTTGCTTTGTTGCGCAGCTGCTCCTCCTCCGACCCCAGGAATTTGTTGAGTGACTCGATGTCAAAGGGCACGTCCTTGCCCTCGCGCCCGCGCTTGCGAGGGCGGCTCTCGCTCATCTGTGCTCTGAAGAGGGGAGTTGTTGTTAGGCGCTCCAGACTCGCGCCTGCTGAGACAGCCAAAAAATACCGTTAACCGAATGCACGCCCTGCGAGCGGGGCGGGGTGCGCACTGTCCCTCTGTGTTCGTGTGCGTCGCCCATCTCTCCCTGGCGCTGACTGCTCGATTTATTTATACTCCTCCCTGCATCGAATTTCCCTTGTAACGTGAGAGAGCCGGAGTCTCATGGCGGAGATGTGTTTTGAGAGAGAGAGATTTTTAGCAATACCAAACAACTCTAACACTCACACGTAATTTGGGGCCTGGAGCCCTGTTCACGCGCGCGCGAGACGTGCAGACAGGGTTGCCAGGTGAGAGCTCTTGAGCACTTGAGCACTGGATAGGGTCGGTTCCGCATGGTACGGGACCCCTCGATCGTCTGGCGACGCCGACAACATCAACAAGTAGGCGCGCAAGATGCGTACCAACCGGTCAAGTCCCCTGTGAGCGTGCCGATTGGGTCAACGACGTCAAGAACAAGCAAGAGGCAAACTGCCTCTTGTCCTCGGCCCCAAAAGTGCCCTTTTTTTTCTTTTTTGGACGGCAGGGCCAACGAGCGCTATGCGGAGAACGCCGACGCTCAAACGCCACCCTTGATGGCCACCCCATCTGAGCCGCTCCGAGTCGTCGAGTTCTTCGCCGGCATCGGCGGGCTGCACTACGCGCTGCAGCGCAGCGGCGTGCCTCACCGCGTCGTCCAGGCGTTTGATGTCGACGACTCGGCGGTGCGCCCGCACGGCAAGAGCGAGCGAGGCGGGTCCTCTGCGAGCGTCTCACGCCGCCGCCTCTGGCGTTCGCAGGTGCGCACCTACCGGCACAACCTGCCTCGCACGCCGGTGTCCACCAAGAACATCGTCTCGCTGCAGCAGGCCGACCTGCAGCGCCTCGCGGCAGACTGCTGGCTCCTCTCCCCGCCCTGCCAGCCGCACACGCGGCAAGGGCTACAGCTGGCCGAATCAGACGGCCGTGCTGCCGCGCTCGCCCGCCTCGTCGACCTGCTCGAGGCAGCGGACCCGCCTCTGCTCCCCTCCTCCCTCCTGCTCGAGAACGTGGTTGGCTTCGAGTCGTCATCCACCCGCACCCGCCTCCGCGCAGTCCTGCTCGGGCGAGGCTACTCGGTGCGAGAGCTGTGGGCCTCGCCCGCCCAGATCGGCGTCCCCAACCAGCGGACACGCTACTTCCTCCTCGCCTCGCGGAGAAGCGTCGCACCTCTGGCCGCCGCACCTGCGGCACCGCCCGCCGCCGCACCATCCGCCGCACCCGCTGCTCCACAACCTGCCGCCGCCGCCGCCGCGCCTCCTGCCGCACCTGCCGCCGCCGCACCCGCGGAGAGCGGCGGGCAGAGCGGCGGCGCGGCCGCAGCCCTCCAGCGGCCGCCGGCGGCGCCAGTCGCGAGCTTCGCTCTCCTGGACAGCTTCACTGTCCTGGCCGCCGCCGCGCTGGACGAGGCTTGCGCGGCGGGCGAGAAGTTGCCCGCGCCGCGCGGCGAGGTGGACGCGGCCACGCAGCAGGCCTGCGAGCCTAACCCGAACCCTAACCCTAACCCTAACCACGCAGCAGGCCTGCGACCTAACAACCTCCTAGCCCTAGCCCTCACCCTCACCCTCACCCTCACCCTCACCCTCACCCTCACCCTCACCCTCACCCTCACCCTCACCCTAACCCTAACCCTAACCCTAACCACGCAGCAGGCCTGCGAGCCGCTCTCCTCCTACCTCCTCCCGCACTGCGGCGGCGATGGCGGGGCGGAGGGCGGGGCGGAGGCCGAGGCGATGGCGGGTGCGGCGGTGGCGGAGCACGTGCTCGAGCGGTACGGCGCGGCGATGGACCTGGTGAGCCGCGGCTCGCGCCGCTCGTGCTGCTTCACCAAGAACTACTCGCGCTACGTCAAGGGGACGGGGTCGGTGCTGTGCGAGGGGGCGGGTGGGGGGGCGCCGCCTCCGCGCGAGGGCGAGAAGAGTCTCGAGACGCTGAGGCCGCTGAGGCCGCGCCTCCGCACAGCCCGAGGTGTCGCCTTGGTTGCGAGGGGCTCCTCACGCCTCTCGCTGCGAACAGGCCGCGCTTCTTCCTGCCGCGCGAAGTGGCGAACTTGCACGGCTTCCCGCCCCACTTCGGCTTCCCGCCAGAGGTGAGCACGCGCAAGCAGTACGAGCTGCTCGGCAACTCGCTCTCGGTGCAGGTGGTCGCAACGCTGCTGCGCTACCTGCTGCTGCCTGCCGGAGACGGGATGGCGGTGGAGGAGCAGAGGAGAAGGGGTTCGGAAGCGTGACTTCTTTTCCGTGGGTTTCTTCCTCGGTCCTCGCGCTGGGAATACCGACTTTTTTTTTGCGTGTAGCTCTTACGTACATTCCCGTAGGAGACTCTGCTGACAGGGTTTGCGATGAGGAGTTTTTTGCCGCGAGAGCGGCATCTTGCAATTTCTCTCGGACTCGGTTCAGAGTCGGCCGTTGCTTTTCTCAACCGAGTGTCGCTTAGGCGGCTCCGGCTCCGGTGGTGGTGTGCCGGTGTGCTAGTAAAACAAAGAAAGAAAGAAAGAAAACAGACACGCCACAAACGAGGGATGGGACGAGGACAGGGTCCCCACCTGCACGAGCAGGATTTTGGAAGAACGATCAGGGGGACAGGTGGGGCTCTCCTGCTCCTGACAAGGGACACGACAGGCTCGCAGCGCGGTGCGCGGTGGACTCCCACATCCACTGGCGGTCTCATCTCAGTCTAGCGACCTGCCTCCAGCTTGTCGCTGGCAGTCTCTCCTACCACAGGCACACTGACACAGGGGTGGCAGGGGCGGCGGCACGAGTCTCCCACATACATAAAACAATCCAATCTTCTTTTGTTGAAAATTCTTTTTTCACAACTCTTCTCTTGCTCTGCCGGCGGCGCGGCTAGGGCAGAGGTGATGGGCAAACACCGCGAGAAAAAGCCCGCCTTCGGCAAGAAGAGCAGGACGTCGCGCGTCCCGATGGTTGCGAGCCTGCTCGCCGCTGCCGCCCTTGTCGCTGCGCTGCAGTGGCTGCTCAGCTCTTCGGCCGCCACCGACGCCGGGTCGCAGCGCCGCCGCGCCTCCTCCTCCTCACCGGCGTCGCCGTCGTCGCCGCGGGAGAGGCGAGCGGCGTCGGAGGTGTCGGCGCAGCGGCGCGGCGCGGACGCCTACTCTGGCCACGAGTGGCGGAACCTCTCTCGCTCGCTGCCGCACTGCCTCTCTTCCCAGGCCGAGCTGATGAGCATCCCGGTGCCATGGCCCGGCTTCCACGCGCTGTGCATCGAGTCGTTCGGCGACGGAGAGGTCTCTGTCCTTCTCCACGCGCGCTCGGCCCGGCACGGCGACGCGGGCGGCGCGCCGTCAGAGACGTCCGCGGGCGAGAGACGCATATGCCGCGTCGTTGACGCGTCCGCGCCGTGTCGTCAGGCAAGCCGCCTCTCGCGGCGGGGCCGGAGGAGTCGAGGGTGCTGCGGGCGGGTGTGCAGGGCGGCGGCGGCGATCTGCTCGAGCTGCTGGTCGAGGCGCTGCAGGCGGAGCTCGCCGAGGGCGAGTTTCGTCAGGTCTTTGGCAGCTGCGAGTGGAGCGGGGCAGGCGGCCTGCCGCACGCGGTCGTGTCTTGGCGATAGGTGGACCAGATGGTGTCCACGTCGGCGTACGACTTCCACCCGAACCCGTGGCGCCTCTTCACCACCAACGGCGGGCCAGTCCTCTCCGGCGCCGATTTGGGCCAGCTCGGCCCCGGCGCGGCCCTGTGGCTGTACACCGGCGGCCAGCTGCTGCGGCTGGGTGAGCTCGGAGAGCTTCCGGCGAGGCTTCCGAGGAGGGCCCTGTAGGCGGCCAGTTCCTGTGGCCGGGCGTGCGGATCGGGCACAAGTTCAGGGTGCCGATCCCGAGGGTGGCGGAGGACGGAGAGCACTCGGAGACGAGGATGGTCGCGAGGACAGGACCTTCCGTGAAGTTTCCGAGAAGCTTCCTTGTAGGAGAGCACTCGGAGACGAAGATGGTCGAGATGACGACGGCGTCGCTGCGGCCGCCACCCTTAGATCCTCCATGGCCACTGGCCTAGACACGCCCCAGACCGCATCGCGTCGGCCGCCCCACTTCCTCGCGTCGCGTCGGCCGCCCACCTCCTCGCGTCGTGTCGGCCGCCCCACCTCCTCGCGTCGTGTCGGCCGCCCCACCTCCTCGCGTCGTGTCGGCCGCCCCACCTCCTCGCGTCGTGTCGGCCGCCCCACTTCCTCGCATCGCGTCGGCCGCCCCACCTCCTCGCGTCGTGTCGGCCGCCCCACCTCCTCGCCCTGCCCCGCCCTGCGGACCTCAGGCCGCTCGTCCTCGTCCTGTCTGGCTTCCTCTCCGATGGAGAGTGCGACTTCATCAAGTCGTACGCCGCGAGCCGGATGGTGCCGTCGGGGCTCGCAGTCATGGACGGCGCTAACCCTAACCCTAACCCTAACCCTAACCCTAACCCTAACCCTCGCAGTCATGGACGGCGCCACCGCGCCGACACCCCGTCGCTGCGCCGACCAGTCGCCGCTCTCACGCCGCCGCTGGCGCGCGCAGGCACGCGCGGCGACCAGTCCGACGTGCGCACCTCCACCCAGACCTTCATGCAGAGGGGAGGGTCGCCGCGCATCCGAGCGCTCGAGGAGCGGAGGCCGTCCTCCGCGGGGAGGCTCCGCCGCCCCTCGACGGCACGTGCGCGGCGTGTGCGCGCTGTAGGAGCGGGCGCACAACCTGACCCGCCTCCCGTACGACAATGGCGAAAACATCCAGGCGCGGGCCTGGCCCCGCACGCATCACCCTTCCTCTCTCCGCCACCCCTCCGCCGCCTCACCGCCGCCTCACCGCCACCCCTCCGCCGCCTCACCGCCGCCTCACCGCCGCCCCTCCGCCACCTCACCGCCGCCTCACCGCCGCCTCACCGCCGCCTCACCGCCGCCTCACCGCCGCCCCTCCGCCACCGCCACCCCTCCGCCACCCCTCCGCCACCGCCGCACCTCTTGCCAGGTGGTGCGGTACGAGAAGGGGCAAAAGTACGGCGCGCACCGCGACTTTTTCAACCCAAACGACTACCACCGGCATTTCCGTGCTGCTGCTCCGGTGGGCGCCTGAACCACCTCCGACCCTTCCCCTCCTCCGTCCCATAGGCAGCCGTCCATGCTCCGCTCGGTGGAGTACGGCGCTCGCAACCGGCTCGCCACCGTCTTTTGGCGCCTCCGGCCGGGCGCCGGGAGCCGTGGAGAAGCGCCGCCTCTCTTCACCGCCTCTCGTGTCGTGTGCGCAGGTACTTGCAGTCGGTGGACGAGGGGGGGGAGACATTCTTCCCGCGCGCGCTCAACGAGGAGGGCAGGGAGTACAACCCGTGGAACGGAGACCACGAGGCGCCGCGCAACTTAGACCTCGCAAGCACGCGCACACTTCGCACGCACTACGCACGCACTTCGCACGCACTTCGCGCGCCCATCACCTGCCCATCGCCTGCCCCTCTCCTCGCCTGCCCCTCTCCTCACCTGCCCCTCGCCTGCCCCTCTCCCCTCTTTGCCCCTCTCCTCTCTTGCCCCTCGCGCTGCACCTCGGCGCGTGATTCGCGTAGGACTGCTACCGCGGCCTGTCCGTCCCTCCCGTCCGGGGCAACGCGGTGCTCTTCTACTCGATGGCGACCGCCTGCCCGGCCCACTCTCGCCGCCTCCCCCGCCCCCCGAGACCTCGCGCCGCGAGACTAGGTGCCCGACGGGCGGCTCGACGAGCGGTCGCTGCACGGCGGTTGCAAGCCGCGCAGCGAGAAGGCCGAGAAGTGGGGCGCCAACCAGTGGATCTGGAACCACCCGCAGCGGTCAGGCTACTTCACAAAGACGCCGCCGCGGCGCGGGCTCAAGGCCCGGCGGCCGTCGGCCGCTGGCTGCGCCGACGAGGAGGAGCACTGCGAGGCTTGGGCGGCGGGCGGCGAGTGCGATAAGAACAGCGGCTTCATGGCGCGGTCGTGCCGCGCCTCGTGCGGCCTCTGCTGAGGCGGGGGCGTCGGCGGTTGAGTATGCGACGCAGCCGCTCGTGTGTGTGTGTGGTGGGGCGAGGTCGAGCGGGCAATCCCGTTGAAAGAGGCGGAGCTGTACAGTGATACACAAAGCTATCCTACGCACAGCGCGGCGCAGGCTCATGCAGCGCCAGCGCCGCATCCCCGCAAAACGCCAGCGGCCAGCGCTCGCCCCAGTGCCCCCCAGCGCCGGGGGCCCAGGCCGGACGCCCCGAGCGGAGCCGGAGGCCCGGCGGCGGCCGGCGCGCGCGCGAAGGCCGAGGCGCGGCGAGCCGTGTCGAGAGCCGGCACGCGGCAGCCGCGCCCCGGCGTACGGCTCTACGTTGTGCGGAGCCCGGCATCGGTACGGCGGGGGGGCTGACATCGACGAGCAACATCTCACGAGCAACGCGGAGAGAATAGACACCTCCACATCGTCTCTGTTCTCTCGACAAAATCGCACGTCCCTCGGCGACCCCAACCACTCAACGCCCCCACGCACATACGTATACGTGTGCATGAGCGTCGCAGGCAGGGAACTGTACTGTAGGCTACGTATCACTCGCTACGGCGAAAGCTAGGGGGGCATCGCAGGGGCGGCTTGCTTCAAGGCGTCGACGGTGTGGCCTCGCCTCAGGGCGATCCGGCCTTGCTCCGGCTGGGAGCGCCGCCGCCGTCGCCTCCGGCGCGAGCAGAGCACGCAAGCGACGAGGCCGAGGAGGGCCAAGGCGCTGCAAATAGTGACCGGGAGCCAGACGGACAGGGAGCGGGCTGCGGTCTTGCCCTGCACCGCGGTTGGCGGCGCGGAGGGCGGCCGCGTGGGCAGCGGCGGGGGCGTGGGCGGCGACGGCGTCACAGGCGGAGGAGGGAACTTGCCGACCCCGAGGGGCCACAGGGGCTCGGAGACGCCCTTGAAGGTGAAGTCGGTGCAGTCGAAGCCGGCGTGCGTGACAGCGCCGACGTTGGACACGCCGAGCCCATCGAGGGCGTTGAAGTTGAGGACGTCGCCCGTATACGAGAGCGGGAGCGAGAAGTGCGGGTACGTCACTAGCCGCAGCCCGTCCACCTCGATGGTCACGCGGCCGCGCGCTCGCACGTCGACGTGCGCGCGACCGCGCTGCTGCGCCTTGCAGCCGACGGCGGTGAAGACCGTCGTGAGACAGCAGTCGAAGGGGTCGAGGTTCGGGATGCCGAGCACGCACGGGCCCGTGTCCCCGTTCTCGTTGGTCGCCTCCGCCACGCCGGGCACCGCCGAGGCGGCGAGGAAGAAGGAGGAGGTGCCGGCGCCCTTGCCGCCGCCGACACCGCGGGCCGGCAGTGGGATGACCTCGTCCGCCAGCCGCGCCGCCAGCCGCTCGCTCGCGTTGCCGCGGTACCCGCGGCCGTCCGGGCCGCGGTGGCGCGGCGTGCCCGCCCAGATGCCAGCCCTGGAGGTCATGCGCGCGAAGGTGGCGGTCGGTGCGCACGAGATCTCGACGAGCTTCTGGTCGATGCCTGCAGTCAACGGGCGGCCGAGGTGTGACCGAGGTGGGACCGAGGTGTGTCCGAGGTGTGTCCGAGGTGAGTGGGCTTGTGGCGCACGCCTGCGAGGGCCTCGAGGTGGAAGCCTGCGCTGTACTCGATCGGCTCGGTGAAGCTCACCTCGTAGTCGATGTCGCGCAGGGCGATGGGGCGACTGAATGGGTTCTGCGCCGTGACGAGCGCGCCCTACGCGGTGGCGCTGGCAGGATTGAGCGATGGGTCGAGGGAGCGGCGGCCGGAGGCGGTCGCGGCCGCGCCTTTTGGCAGACGTCTTCGTCCTGGTTGTAGAGGTCGCACGTCTCGCCCGTCTGGACGTTGTAGCCGAGCACGAATGTCTCCCGCGTGCCGAGCGCGCCGGCAAGGATCGAGATGGGCGCGCCCTGCACGGTGACGAGGCCCTGCCAGATCCGGTCCAAGAACCACTTGTTGGTGGGGCCGAGCGCGATCACCGTCTGGTCCTGCCTCGACGCCCACCGGCCGGCGACGACGCCAGCCCCGGCTGCGCTGCTGTCGAGCAGGACCCTCGCGCTCAAGGCGGGGGTTCGCGGGCTGCCAATCGCCCCGCGCCGCACCTCGAACTCGTAAAAGAACGCCACGCCGATCTTTAGCGACAGCTCGCCGCCAGCGGGGCACTCGTCCTCCTTGCAGTCGCCGCGCTCGCGGCACTGCGGCCGGCAGAGCCACGAGCCGCGCACTCGCTGGCTCGCCGCCGAGTGGCCCGGGAGCGAGACGTCGTTGGCGTCCGGGTTGTACCACAGCTCCACCTCGAGCGTGCCGATGCGCAGAAACTCAAAGGGCGAGACGGAGAGGAAGGAGATCTCGGCGGACAGGTCGAGGGTCCCTTCGGTGGCGTTGGCGGACGTGACTTGAAGGGACCGCGCCTCGAAGTCCTCCAGCAGAGCGCCGAGGAACTCAAGCCGCTTCCACACGTCCACCCGGAAGGGGATCCCGTACACCACCACCGCGCTCTGCCCCTTCACGTCCCAGGCGATCCTCTTGCCGTGCAGCAGCTTTGAGCCCTCGGCAGCGAGTGCCTCCTCGTCCAGCACCACGAGCTGAGACTCGAGCTTGAGGACCGTCGGTCCGTGCGGCTTCAGCGTCACCGACGGGAACCTGAGCCAGCCGAACTCGCGCCCTCGGAGGTCGACCAGCGTGGCGTCAAATTGCTCCAGCGAGACTGAGAGCGGGCCTGCGTTGTTGAGCTCCAGCCCAACCTCGATGGAGAGCGTGGAGTGCGAGGGGTCGGCGAGGGTGCAGTTTAGCACCGTCAGCGTCGCAGCGTTGAAGAACATGCCGACCAGAGAGGGCACGACCAGCAGCAGCACGATCGGGGTGGCGACGACGACCGCGGCGACGACGACCGTCGCACAGCCGAGCGTCCCGCGGCCCGGAGTGCCACACCAGAACGCCCACGAGGAGGGCGACGCCGGCGGCGGCGGCGGAAGCGACGCCGGCGGAAGAGCCGCCTTCATCGTGAAGGGCTGCGATGCGCCGCCCAAGGAGGCGGAGCCGATTGCTGTGACGCATTCGGAAGAAATTCCGTTATCTCCTTTTTCTATCACTAGCAGGTTGGCTCGCTGGTCGCTCGCCGGGCCCGCGCAGCACGCGCGGGCCTTTTTTGTGGTTGATAAAGGTGGCACCTTCGACATTGCACTTGGAGCACTTGGAGTGCATGGCGTTTCATTTCTTTATTCGCTGTCCTCCTATTAGGATTCCTAAGCTTAAAGGCCCGCTAAACGCGCGAGGCGGTGGCGGCGGTGGTGCGGGGGATTGGCAGGGGAGGCGGCGGGATTGACAGGGGATGGGGCGGCCACGAGCGGAGCGGCGGCGAGAGGGGGGGCGGCGGCGAGGGCGCGAGGCGCCAACGAGCGAGGAGCCCGCGCCATCAGAGGGACGCGCCGCTGCGAGATGGAGGGCGGCGGTGACGGAGGCAAGGCGCGAGGCGGCGGCGGCGGCGGCGGCGGCGGCGGCGGCGGCGGCGGCGGCGGCGGCGGCGAGAACGGCGGCACCGAGTTGTCTCGGTGAGCGGAGCGGCGGCAGGAGGAGGAGCAGCTCGCTGTTGAGCGCTTTTGAGCCTGGGATCCCATGCCACTGCGACCGGCGTGTCCGGGAACAGAGATCGCGCGCGCGCCGCCACTCACGACGCGCGCGCGATCTTCGCGGAGTCGGGTCCCCAGAGGGAAGCGGTCTTCTCGGCCGACGTCCAGCTGTGCGCAAGGACAGGCGCAGCGGTGCACCGCGGCGCGTTGATTCGCGACCACCGTCGGCCGTGGACGGCGGCGGTGTGGCGGCCGCGGGCGCTCGTGAGACGCGCCGCTCTGCGCTGGTTCGGTTCGTTCGACTTGTTGTGCCGCCACACGCCCGGCGGCCGCGGGTCCCAGAAGTGGTTGCGCGGGCCTCTTCCTTGCGGCCGCGGGACGGCGTCGGGCACGTCGTCGGTCGCAACAGATGCGCGGCGAGCCGCGGCACGTCGTTGCTGGCGCAGGTGGTTTGAGGTCGGCATCGTCCAGAGCAAGGTGGACGAGTCGAGAGCTTCAGCTGGCCGAGGGTGCCACCTTTGTGCTCTTTGTGCACGAAATGGGAAATATATCTCTTTGATGGTAGCTCACACTTCGTTTGCACCGCCGCTAAAGGCCATCCCTCGGTTTACTTTTTCTATTTTTCTATATATTGATCTCCAATCCATCCTCTCTCTCTCTCTCTCTCTCTCTCTCTCTCTCTCTCTCTCTCTCTCTCTCTCTCTCTCTCTCTCTCTCTCTCTCTCTCTCTCTCTCTCTCCAA